>NC_048895.1:20481569-20586096 GCF_011077185.1 Oxyura jamaicensis
CGCCCCGTCAGGGCTGGGTGCGGCGGTGGGGCCGGGCGGCACGGCCCTGCCCTGCCCCTGCCGTGAGGGCGGCGGGGCGAGGAGCGTCCTGCCTCCCGCAGGAGCCTGCTGCCCCCGTGCCCTCTGCCGTGCCGCGGGCAGGAGGGGGAATGGGTTCGTCGTGTGTGCGGTGCGAGCGCCTCGGAGAGGCCGGGGGTGAGGGCATGGCTCCAGGGGCACTGATAAAGCCGGAGGGGAGAGCTCCGAGGCTCTGTGTTGCGTGTGAATGGTGAGAGCGAGTCATGTAGGAAGAGAGTACAAAAATACGTGCGTGCCTACATACAGACCCATATGCCTACATAGTGTTCTTAAGTGTATTTTCAGCATTAGATAAAAACGCATATAGATAAGATACACGTTTCTGTATACATGGATTAACGCACAAGGTACATTGTATGTTACATAATGTACAACAGGTGTTACAGTAGAGGAAATTTTCAATGTAGAATGCGCCTACTGGCGCGTCGTCTTAGAAGACTGTAGAATGTAGGAAGGCGAAGTTCTGCGAGTGGGTAATGGGAGGTGCTGGTGTGCCAGAAAGAATATCTGAAGGCAGAAGGGGTGCATAAAGGAGAAATTGTCTGTAACTTAACCCACTTTATCTTTATACTCTCCAGTGGCATTCAAAGTAAACAGTGGGCAGTTCCTGTGTGCTGTGGATTCTAGGTTAACTTCTACCATGTGCCATAAGGCACCTGCGCTGCAGCTTTCTGGGGACTGGGGGAAACACCCTCCTGCCAGGGTTCCTTAATACCTTCCAGTGGCTGAACAGGGCCCTAAGCTGACTTGAAGGGTATTAAAAAATATTTATTTATTTTATTTGCCCTTTCTATACCTCAGTTTTTGCTTTACCCTGTTTACAGGTATTTGGGGATCCTTTTGTTTCTAGTGATGTGATAAGTAGGAGCTGTGACCCTCACTTTGAGAAACCACAGGACAGGGAGCAGTGTGAAATCAACAACTGAAATCTGTTGTGTGCTGTTATAATCACTGCTGGATTTTAAGTTTGGTACTTAGAGCCGAAGACAGCGTCTGAGTAAACAAGATTCAAAGGATGACAGAGGAAAGGATGGGCTTTGTGAGAGGCAGTTTGGAAGGCTGAGATGGCTTATCTTACAGAGATGGCGCACGAGATGGAAGTAATAACTGAGGTGGAAAGGACTGAGGAAATGCAAATGTATTACCTATCTAGAATGCAGCTGCACACCTGCGTGCAAGTCATGCATATTGATACTTGCAGATGTTATTTCTGTATGACTACTGAGACAAATGTTTCCTTCAGACTAGTACTTCAGTATTTTTGCAAGATGAGTGGCGTTACTGTTGGAGATTTTTGTGCAGCACCTCCAGAACGTGTGCGTCTTATAGTATTGACTTTCAGGCTCACTCATGAGATATGTGTGTTGTTTACATGTGATGTTCATATTAACTTACACAGGAAGATTCATACATTAAACGCTGTGGTAGAGAGTTACAATATGTTGTGTATCTGCACTTGCTTATTCACATAGAACACAGCCCTGTATGCGTTACAAATGAGCTAGTTTATACTGCAATTGCTTAATATGGAAAAATAAATGTTACATCACACCCCTCCTGTTAACGCCAAGGGGTAGTCATCTTGGGCACTGTCAGCTCTATGAGTGCGCTGTGGTGGTTTGGAATTGTTTTGGTATGGAACTGGTTACGTGTGAATATGGATCTCTATATTCACAAGAGTTCTCCGGAGAGAGAGAACGTTTTGTTGGAAGTGATGTGGAGTAGGGGAAGATCAGGCAGAGAAATGTCTGTCTCACGCCTGGTTTTATGGGCTCTGTTCTTCTGAGGGGAAAAATAATTCACTTGTTGATGTGTGAAGATTTTGTTGTACTGATCTGTGGGGGGAATCCATTGTCATTCATTTAATTAGAGCACAAAAGTGGGTTTACAGGTGAAGGGTTTTTTCCTGAAAGGCTTGACACAGTACTCTTGTAAGGTTATATATAGACGATAGTAATGACATAGTTGAATTTTGGTAATGGGTTTCAGTTTAATAATTTTAAGTCTTTAAAGAAAATTACTCTGAGTAATCACTAAATCACTCAGCAATTTAGGAAAGGGTATAGACTAATAACCATTTCTTTGTAAAAGTTATTCTGACAGTGGCTTTTCAAAAATAATGAAAAATAAAAATGACTTGGGATGTCTAAGAAGTTTTATGTCTCTCAGGATCTGTCACTTGCTTTCTGCTGTCCTGTATGTTAGCTGTAGCACATCTCTGCTTACATGAAGCACTGTAAAACTTTAAATGAAGCTGCAAATGTGTGTCAAACTAAAACTAGGGCATTTAATAGCTTTGATAAATGTATGTACAAGGCAGATTTATATTTTTAGTGGCGCTGTTTTGTGCATCACCATGCAAGCTCATGAACATGCGAACTGCTTCTGTAACAGAGGAGTCTTAGCGGGAGATGGCCTGGAGTTGAAATCTTGCTTCAGACTGCACCACATTGATCTATGTTACAGCTCCAACTGTGAGAAGAACTCGTTAATATTCCTTTGTGGCACGTGTCATTGTTTTAGCCAAATAGATTTATGAAGGATCATCATAAATTACTGATAGAGCCGACACTCTGGATTTGGTACAGCTCAGTCATGTGTGCTGTACCACATTTAGAATATGGCTAATGCAAATCACAGGCCAACTAGGAGAACCACAGTTCATAACTAGCAGCAATTTATTGCTTATTGGGTTTACTCTCCATCCTCACTAGAATGGGCAGTGTTTAAGTTCCTGTTGCTATTTCTGTCATACCCATGTGCCAGGGAAGGTGCCATGTGTTTCGGGACGTTAACTTAAATTTTTCCTTCTCTTTGCCACCTTTATGTTGCCTACAGCGGCACCCGAAAGGTTTGACACGTCTGTTGCTTCACCTCTAACAGTTCCTACAATACAGTACCTGACTCAGTTTCCCTTAGGATTGTGCTGTAGTACAGACCCTTGACAGCAGTGTGACCATTGGCACATGAAGCAGGCATACAGTGCATGTATTTTGAAGGCAATAGGTAAATAGGAGCAGGGTCAGCACAGCAGAAGCCAGCGTTTGCTGCAAGTAGGGGATGTTTCTCTGCTCTCATCAAATAGAGAGGGAGCTTTCTGGAGTGTTGGTGCAGCGCTAGAAACATGGAAGTTTCAAAAAGTGTTTGTTTTGTGCTTTCATCCCTATTTTCAACACTTTTGGTAAACTGGTTGGTTTCCAGTTACATTGTAATTATTGTTATACCTAGGTCTTTCATTTCCAGTCCTATACTTAAAATGAAGATACAAACTTAGTCCAATAAACTTAGATCAATGTACCTCTGTCTTCATGTGGCTTTCTGCCTCTAACTTATAAGGGATAATAACAGTAAGCATTGCAAAATTGTTTTTGAAATCTTCCATGGCAGTGTAAAAATCAGTCTCTAAAAGAGCTACAATAGTACGCAACCATCAGACTTTGAGGTTTATGCCTAATCCCGTGACTTTTCTCTAGCAGAGTTTATAGTCAAGCAGTGGGCTGTAATTGAGTTTTCACCTAGAATTATAATTAAATGCAGTGTACTCGGTGACAAGATAACTGAAAATTTGTAGCTCCGTTGCTCTAACCATGGTATGCTTTCAAATTGGAAACCTGATTAAATGGCATTTGCTCTCGGTGTTGTGAAAGCACCTGCATGCCCTCGGGCAAGTTGTGTGATGCATCTGAACGGTGAAGGCAGAAGAAGGGAGCTCACACTAACAACCTAAACAACCAAAATGATAGTAGTGTATAAGTTCATATGCAGTTTGTGCCTTTAGTTTAAGCCTTTTCTCACTAGTTTTGCAAGGGGAGAGGGATGAAGTGACCTGGTGTGAGGCAAAATTCAGTGAAAATGGAGCAATTCTATCACAAATCTTATAACAGAGAAATTCCAGAAAATTCAAGGTCCCAATTGCAAAAGTACTTTAAATACTAATAATTGGATTTATATGTTGGAGACAGAATTGTTTCTGTAGATCGTTGGGTCAGTGCCTGATGAATGTGTGCAAGGAAACCTGGATGGGGAGGACCTGCGGAGTTTGTTCCCTAGAAGTCAGATCTGAAAGAAGTGAAAGCAACTAAGCTAACTAAAAGATCATCAGCACAGTGCCACCAGCAGGAGCAAGCCACGGAGCTGATGGCGAGTGCTGTGTTGCTGTGTCATCTGCAATTAAACACCAGCAAGTGACGGGTGAATCCAAGCAAGAAGCCAGAATGCATTAGGTGTCAGTGTCAGCAATGCAGGTACTGAAAATGGTACTATATAGCCAAATATGGACCGGTAGACATTGCTAATGCTGTCTGTAGGGGCTTGTGTTTCAGGACAGGCAGAAGAAGGGAAGGGGGACGTGGATCTCTTATCCCACAGGTGGAGGCTGCAGCACAGGCAAACACTTGAGGAAGAAATCCTCCTCTACCCCCAGCACATCTCCTAGCTGTGGTTCGTGGCACTGCTCCCCCTGCGTATGACACTTCTGAGAAGCTGAGGGAAGGATGGGGCATACGTCTTTCTGCTTTGCTTTTCTATTCCTAGGGTAGAGAGGCTGTGAATGCAGAGCCACTCTGGATATTTGAGGCAGAAACCCAGCAGAGCCTTGAGATTACAGCACTCAGGAGAGGGCTCAAGCCATATTTCATGGCTACTAAACGGTACCCAGAACTAATCATTTTGGCGTTGTTTGTACTGCATACATCTAGAATTGTGTATTA
This sequence comes from Oxyura jamaicensis, assembly GCF_011077185.1. Classification (NCBI taxonomy): domain Eukaryota; kingdom Metazoa; phylum Chordata; class Aves; order Anseriformes; family Anatidae; genus Oxyura; species Oxyura jamaicensis. Next base: position 20,486,357 of record NC_048895.1, read on the forward strand.
CCGTGGTATCAGCAGATTGCCCATCATGAGAACGTAATGTTTCAGAAAGACAGCTTTGGTATTGTGGTGTGCACAAGTCCTCTAAAAGGATTCACAAGGCTGAAAAAAATGGACTTCCACCCAGTAGTTAAATTAGGATGTGGAAGTACACAAATATCAGTCTGTTAGTGATCTCATAACATGAGTGAAATGCTGATCCATGCTTGAAGCTAAAGTTACTGTTCTTTATTTACATCTACAGCAAACCCAAATTTCAGGAGGAGCTTCAAAGCTCTCCAATTCATTTTTTCTTTAATGTGTGTGCTTTTAACTTTCTAAGTTTTCCTGAATTTTAGTGGCCAGTCGTTAGAGATGCTTCCTCTGCTGTGAGCAACCTTTGCTATGCTTGTGCAAGTGAATGATCTCTAGAGGAGTGCTTTTCCTCATGCCTCACAGCCTATCTCCACATAAAAATACTGCTTAGAGGGCAAGCTATCAGAATTCCTCTTTAAGCCTGTTCATACCACTTGCAAAGCAGTCAGAGGAGGTTATCTTCATGGTAGTGCCCATAAAAGTGCTCTCTGGTGCTTGGAGAGCAAGGCTGGGGCCAGAGGAGCAACTGCTGGAGCGTGGACGGGGCTGGCAGAGCAGGTGCTCTGGGAGTGGGGGAGCTGTCCCTCGGCATGGCCCCTGCTGCCAGCAGCAGTTTAGTTTTTCTGTCCAGCCTGGTGTGAAAAAACGTGGTCCTTATGGTGCTAAACCTGTCAGGCTTAACGTTATTTTAACATTGGTTTTTTATTTGATTCGGTTTTATATGGATTTCGGAAAATCACGTCTTACTAGAGTTATAAAAACATAAACACACTGACTCCTGACTCTGTAGGTACTAATGAGTTCCCTGTTATTAGACTATTAAATGCCTTGCAATCTGCAACGCTTATTTTTACTGCACGTCTGTGGTGCATTTATTCTACAGATATTTTTTTAAGGCCAGAAAAGGCCATTGTGTTTGGAATATATGTGCATCAGCTCTGTGTTTCCCTTTTCAACTACGCTTTTCCCTTTAAAAGTAGATGTAAATTTGATTTAAAGAGTTCAAATGATAGGGGGTCCATGCTGCCCTTCCTCAGTATAGTTATTACAAAAAATGGCAAACTTTGGTATTTGTTGCTAATCCAAACTTACCCAATGTCATCTTTCAACAAGTAAATCTGGTTATGTCTTTCCTTGTAAGAGAAGGCTGCAGAGCTTTTTCTGATCTGAATTTTCTTTCTTTGTAGATATTTGCAGTCAATACAGATCTTGACCTTATTTGGGAAGAACAAGATTGGGTGTATCTTGACTTTTTTCTTTTTGCATGAAGGCATGTCTTTAGAGCTTTTAGTCTTTCTCCTAGCTCTGTGCAGAATCCTCTCCCAGTTTTTCAAACTTAGTCAAGTGTGGACACTGTGTTCAAGTAATACATTTATTAGCAATGTAAGCAAAGCAATAAAACCATAGAATGGTTTGGGTTCGAAGGCACCTTAAAGAGGAGCTGAAATAAATTGCAAAAATATTATGTAATCACCGTCAAAGGAAAAACAGCCTATGAGAACAGTGGTAAACAAAGAAGTGACTAGGAAGCTGTGATGTTTGTGCTTCATTGTAAATATCTTCCTGCAGGTTTTCTGATGAAATACAAGCGAGCCAAATGCAGCGATAAGTGAAGCTGGAGTGCAGTCCGGTTGGTGGCTGATCACCAGTGCTATTCCCCAGGGCTCACTGCTGGGGACAATTTTGTTTAACATTTTTATCAGTGATGCAGATGAGAGGATCAAGTGCACACGTAGTAAGCTTGCAGATGATACCACGTTAGGTGGGAATGTTGAGCTGCTGGAGGATAGGAAGACTATGCGGAGGTACCTGGTAGGTTAGATCAATGGGCCAAGTTCAGCTGTGTGACATCCAGCAAGGCGAAGTGTTTGGGTCGTACTCCTGCACTTGGGTCATAACAACCCCATGCAGCGATAACAGACTTGGGGAAGAGTGGCTGGAAAGTTGTCCTGCAGAAAAAGACCTGGGGCACTGGTTGACAGGCAGCTGAACATGAGCCAGCGGTGTGCCCAGGTGGCCAAGAAGGCCAGTGGCGTGCTGGTCTCTATCAAAAGTGGTGTGGCCAGCAGGACTAGGGGAAATAAAAAGGATCAAAATTTAAAAAAAAGCCAACTAGGGTACGGTTGGCTTTCTGGCCTACAAGTGCATGTTGATGGCTCATGTTGAGCTTTTCACCAACCAACACCCTCTCAAGTCCTTCTCCTCAGGGCTGCTCTCTATCCGCTCATAGCCCATCATATGTTCATGTTTGGATTGCCCTGACCCATGTGCAGGACTTTGCACTTGGTCTTGTTGAACTGTATGAGGTTTGCATGCTCCCACCCCTCAAGCCTGCCTAGGACCCTCAGGATGGCATCCCTTCCCTCCAGCACATTCACTGCACCGCACGGCTCGGTGTCATCGCCAAACTTGCTGAGGGTACGCTCAGTCCCCCTGTCCTATACTCAGCAGGGGACTAAAACACGTCTAAGCCACTCATACAGTTCATGATGGAGTAACATGACCATGTAGGCTATTGAAAGCAGACCTTCTAACTTCTGATCCACTGCTGGGGTCAGTTGCCTGTACTTCCACCTTAGGCTGAGGTTTTCTTACTTTCAGTATTGAGTCACTTCCATGATGATCTGAAGCAGGAGGAGCTAGAATTAAATCTTGGTTGTAACATCCAACATGATGGATAGGGCTTTCATCCTTTCCACCCATTTCTTAAGCATTTGATGTTTGTACAAATGCGATGTGTCATTGTTGTAATAGGTATTTACATTCAAGCACAGGTTTAGATTCTGCTTTAATCTTTATCTGTATAATTAAAATGCTGTTTAAAAAGACCGATTATATATTTGTTGTTCAGAACAGAAGGAGCGTATAAAATCAGTGGTATTTAATGTGGGGTCGCAACACTAGAAATCCAACAATACTTCTAACTAAAATTTAGGATAGTTTTAAAAAAGTTAATGTATTCTGAATCACTCCGCAATTTTTATCGTTTCTGAAATGCTTTTATCTGCATTAAATATTGAATATGTTCTATCGTAACTCATTATTGCTCAGAAGATCATCCTAGTTTTTGTTTTTGTGGCCCTGGTTGTATGTAAAATACTGCCAAGCTAAATGGAAAAAGGAGGGGAATGTACAGTTTTCCTTGAAGTTTGATAAAGATAATGAACTTTATTTGGACGCTCGTATTTCTAAATAAAGATTCCATTTCTGTTTAGATTACTTTATTTGCAGGTTAAGTGGGGAAAAAAATGAAAATTGTCTTACATATGCATCTGTTGAGGATTTGGGTTATGGGGAAACTTACTGATTCCTAACTATGCCGAGTGGATAAGACCTTGGCAGCTAATGGTGTTTGGAGTGGTAATGTTACAAAGCTGGAAGATAGCACAGTGGCATCCTGATGTCCATCACTTCTCCACCTGTTGATTTTGATGCCAGTCACTTAATACCCTGTTCTGCTGACCATCATCAGTCTTACCAATGAAGCACCGAACTTTGATGGTTAGCAAACAGTCTCAGGTACTTCACCTGTGAGACTGAATCCCCTTACAGCAGCTTTGCTGCCTCTTGCTGAATCGTTTCGTTTTTGCTGTTGGCGAACTAAACTTTGACTGAATTGATTTAATGTCATTCATATGAGGAAGATGGTCAGAAAAAGGAAATCATTGTGTGTTGAGGTGAAATGCCTGAAACTTTTCAGACTAGGGTTCCATTTCGAGAAGCCAGCATCTTCTCCATGATACTGCTTCTGCCTCTCCACCCTCAATGACATGTACTTTCCCCCATGTTTTTAAGCTGTGAATATTTATTAATCCCTGCACAAGTTTCCCACCATCCCTTCCACGATTTTTTGGGGAGGACAAAGGTTCCCTCAGTGGCTGCTATGTCACTTGTTCTGTTCAGGACTGTGTTCCTAGTGGATAGCAGGGTATCTGTGTGTTTATGCAAGCACTGTGTATGCCATGTGATGCTTGTGTGTAGCATGGTACTACTGATTTATACCTCAAAGAGAAGATATTACAGGATTAATTAAAGCCATCATGGGCATTTTTTTTCTTTTTAAGTATTTCATCACATGCTACACCTCCATTACAAGAGCTGAATTCGCTGTGAACAAGGTCACCATAGAAGTGAGTTCCTGTACCAGCCACTTTTATGCCTCCACACTGTCAAAGGTGATCAATGAGAAAAGAAATGTGTAGGATGGGCAACAGTACAGCCCAGGTCTGTCACCTTATTTCTGACACTTAATCCCATGTGTAATAGCCATGTTAAATTTGAACAGCTTGGAAAATACTGGGATGGGGCCCTCTAAATCATCAATGAGTGAAAACTAGTTTGATTTTATATCTCAAACACAAGTGTTTTTTTTTTTTTCAAATAATATTTTTTTCCATGCACACTACAGTAAGATGGTAGTGAACAAAATATGTTGGAAAAAATAAGAAATGTAGTTGTTTTTTTTCCCTCACTACACCTGTGTTTTCTTCAAGGGTCCGCCCAGAGCCAAAATACTCCATTCTCGTGGAAAGGGGTAATAATTCATTTTTGGTTCTGTGATATTCCCTTGAATGAGTCCCAGTGAGGGAAGGATCTTTGGCAAGATAAAGTTAATGGGTTTGGGACTTAGATACAGAGCAGTCACAAGCAAAGAGATTTTCAGACCTTTGGAGTCAAAAATTCTCATTCTCCAAAAAAATTCTCATGGAACAGCATTTCCAAAGAGGAACCTGGGGAAAGTGAGGGGGAGAAGAGGATGCAATGCAAGAATGAAAGGTGTTGCAACAGTGGAACATGCAGGAAGTTAAACCTGATTTGAAAGAAAAGCATGGATCTGTTGAAGCGCTGTCGTGCAGAAATATCTTTCCCTTTGTCTTCTCCTAGCATAATTGCTTCAAACAGTTTATTCTTAGAGAAACACTTGCAAATCGCAGAGCGTGAGGGCAGCAGTCAGGCCTGACTTTGTCCTTTCTGGCCCAAAACAACTGCAGAGGTTCTAAAGGAGCAGTGAAATTCTGATGGATGTGCTACCCAGTTGGAACAGTGAAAGCAAAACAGAGCTCCTGTCTGCATTTCTAATGCCTGACTGCTGTATTTCTGTGCAAGGAGTTCCCAAGAGAGGGCAACGGGCTAGCCATCTCTGATTTTGATTCAAGCTTAGCTTGCCTAAACTGCTGCTTCCACGGACTGTTTTGGCATTGAAGAATTTTGAATTAGTAGGACAATGAAAAAGTTAATTACTGTATCCTAGAAAATTGTATAATTTAGTTCCAACTGCATGGAAGTACATAGTTCGGACACTAAGCCCGTTCAGAATCTGCTGTGTTAAATAAAAGTGCTCAGCATTTGTATTCTTTGAAATAACATATGATTTATGTGGATTTTCTGATGTATTCTATTGCAGGTTCTTCAGCAAAAGCACTTGTGAGCTTGAAAGGTAAGCAACTAATGTTATTTACATGTACAAATGAAACAGCCATGCTGACCTTCAGGCGTGCTTAGTTTCTGGCTTCAAAAACTTCAAGAAAATAACACTGAAAAAGAGTGTTGTTTTGTTTTTGGGGGGGGGGGGGGGGAGTAAAATACGATTAGTTTTATTGTGTTTATTTGCTAATTCTATAGATTGATAATCCTTGGTGATTGAAACTACGTGTGTCGTGGTGTATTTAGACACTAATCTTCTGGGTGGCATTCCTGAAGTGTGTTTCTTCATAAGTACCTTCTTAGGCATCAGGTTTGATGAGAAAATTGATGTAATTTTTTTCTGTGTTGAGGGTGAGATAAGAGAAGGATTCTCAGTGAGATGTAAACGTGACAAAATTTACATTAGGAAGGAAATTCATAATCCCATTGTGTTTTCTGTCAGCAAGTTGTAAGCTAACTCAAAAATCTTTTTCTTACATCTTTTCTTTGATTTTTTTTTTAATGGATATTACATTCAAATTTTGAACACTTACAATCTACCCAACAATAGAAATGTATATATTACGAGCCTTATATTACACAAGGAAGACATGGTCTGCTGAATCTGTTTTAATTAACATAGCTAGTTTCAGTTAAATTTGTTTGACTTGTTGATGTACATTCTATTAATCACTTTTTAAAGTGAAGGTAGCCTGGTCTTTGAGAGCTTTACCTTCTCCAAGATTCAGTTACAGCCATGATAAAGCTGTCTAGATGCATGTTCCCCTGTAAGTGGAAATAATGGAAGTAACTGATTCCAGCAAAGGAGGTTCCTGAAATCTTATTTTTTTTCAGGAATAATAAAGTTTTGTTCATGTTTCTCCTTGTACTGAAAATATCTTTCAATTTTTTTAGTTAATGTTCAGAACAATTTAATACAAATATTGAAATCTAAAATCCATTTATAGTTGAACCCAAAAAGACACTGCAAGTAACAAAATATATTAGTAGACGATGATGTTATGCTAACTTTTGGGTAATAGCTCTGTTAAAACACACACACATATGGCTGTGTATATTAATAACACAAATTCTTCACAACAGAGGGAAGCTTATCCAATTCGTGGAATGAAAAATATAATTCTCTCCAGAAAACACCCATTTGGAAAAGCAAGAATGCTGGTTCTGCTGTGGAAATGGTAAGAAGCAATAAAAAGACAACTTTTGGATTGGTTTAATACTGTAAAGTTAATCAAATGCCCGGATCAAAAAATTTGTGAATTCATACTTTCATAATCTTAGAATGTTAAACTATATTCTTCAAAAGCAGTCTACACAGTTTCAATATGAGCTGAAAGCATTTTGCATATATGAATAAGCAAACTAACTAAATTGCTGACCTTGTTCAAGATAGTTCATAATCATTTTCCCTCTCTTTTGTAGAGAAAATGTGTGAAATGTTGAAATGTCTGTACTGAATCTACAGACCTTGAACTTAGGAAACTCCGTTTCTTATTAGCCATTTGCTTTATCTCATGAAATATTTCTAATTTTGGCTGAGAACTGATGCATAAGGAAAAGGAAGCGAAAACACCAGAGTGCACATCTATCATTGTGCCTTCTGCGGGAGAGATTTTAATAAAAATAAAGACATGTTAGGGAGATGTCCTGCAGAGTTCTGAGAGGACTCATAAGAGGACCTTACGTTAAAGAACGGCCTTGGAGTGGGGGAGTGAAAGGTAAAGATAAAGGCCCTGAAGCCTCCAAGGGTATTCCCCCATTGTTTAGGTTGACTATTTCCACCTCTCTGAAATATCCCATTGTCATTTCTTTCCCCATTGTATCAAGTTCTTTTTTAGAAAAAAAGTTCTTTTGTAGAATATTCTGGACTTCTCCTACCTTACCTAGTTACTTGATTTTTGGTTTGGTTTTGCCACCAGGTGTAGCACACCTGATGCCTTGTTTGTCTACATATGTATTACTGTGTGCTCTTTTTACTACACCCTGGAGAGTTTATGAAATGCTCCCTCAACAGCTATGCAGATCTTTCTCCCATACTCTTTTGGCGCTGCCTTCTTCCACAATAACAGCAACCAACTTGCCAATTCTCACCTGATTTTTATTCAGATCACAAGTTGTTTGTTTATTATGAACTGCTTGCTTATTTGAAGGGAAGAATTTTGTTTAGAAACTAAGGTACTTGCCTGCTCTCCACGTAATCAAAATATCTGAGAAGCATCCAGTAGAGCATTAAGCAACGTGACTAACATCTCCTGTGTAGTTTGTTCTGTGATTTTTATCCCTGCAGAGGGAAACTTAGACAGAGAAGGTATTTATTTTGGTAGGATTCATGCAGTTACATGTTTACATGTTGCTATGTGCTCATGCTGGAGAACTACAAAAGTCTACAAAATGCAGTTCCAGTGACTGGAACTTTATGATGGCCCTTACTTCCCGCTGGAGTTCACATTAAGCCATAATATTTGTATCAAAACTTTGTTAGTCTTTAGGTAAGCTACCTGTAGGTATTGGGGAAAAAAAAAAAAGGGATTCAAACTTTGAATTTGACTCTGTATTCTGTAGAAAGCCAGGACATGATCAGAGGATAAACTGATGTTTTAGCAGTGGCCCATGTTGTTGAGATGTGATGTAGTCTTCTATACTAGGTTGAGTTCCATGAACGCTGGAAGTTTTGCAGATATGTTGTACTACCAATTGAAAACTCTTCCCCAAAGTGCCTGACCTGTTCAGCTAAGATAGATAATTATTCCTTTTAACACCTGTTCTTTTATTCTGCTGTTAAGCATCTGTTATCCAGACTGATAAAAGTTTGTTGTTTTGGATAGTTTCTTGGAATAGAATTTAGGAGCTTCTGTTGAGGGTTATAAAACAGTTCACTTAATCTGTAACATAGCCTTAGCATAAGGTTGAAGGAACTTTCATGTTTTGTCTAGATGGAGTATTTGTGTTCCTGTATTGGTACATGATGTTTATGGGGTATAGTGCCACTAAGATATTTTTGAGGAAAAAAATGTTGTTCTAGAATCAGCATTTCAAATATCAGGACCAAAACATAATTGCAAATATTTAAGAGAACCTGACGCTTCATCCTGAGAGCAGAATGCTGTGATTAAAAAAAAATGTGGAGTTTAGTGATGTAAGAGTTTTTATTGTTGAAACGGGTTTGTGGATTTATTTCCTTGCTCAAAAGTTAGAATAGTTCTGACCTCTCTTTTTTTTTTTTTTTTTTTTTTATCGGTGATGGTTTGTCAAGGCCAACAGGGATGGTATAAAAGAAATAAAAAGATACAATTGAAATCTAACATTGTTTTTAAGATTTAATAAATTGGAAGGTGTGAAGAAAAGAACTCACTCAATGCATTTATGTGCAGAGAAAAACAGCATCCAGAAAAATTAACATGAGAAACTAATTACTATGCTAATATGCTGTGGGCACTGTTTGGTTCCCTTGCCAGTGTGCGTCTCTTTTCTGTTTGTAAAGTATACAAGGAATAGGAGTTCTGTTTGCTGAATGTGCTTAGGTGTCTAGCACATATATGGCACTGCTGTTACTTAAATACACCAGTGTCATTAGATTTATAAAACATATAGTGTAACTTTCAGTAAGAAAGAGACACTTCCCTGGGAAAGCTCCAGCTGCTCTCGTGGCATGGGACAGGTCATTTTTTTGCTACTGCTAATTAATTCAATTGGGAGTATCTATTTTCAAATAGGTATATTTAAGAATGACATTTAATAAATTTGTGACTGATTAAAGTAAGTGCATATTAGTGATGTTTTACTTCATCCCGTTGGTTTACTTTGTTTCTGGCTGCTATTAAGGGCTTATCTTTGTCATCAGTATTCTTCACGTCTGAGTGCTACAGATTTCATACCTATGCGGTTTGCATACAATTTGGAGCATTTCCACCATTTCTACTGAAAGAAGCAAAATCTGCATTTGTTCAGCCTTTACTCGTCACCTTTGTTAATATTTTGAATGACAAGGAATGCTACCTTGTGCAGTCTTGGAGTTCTACAAAGGAGAGACATCTCAGTTGTAGCTGGCTCCTGTGCTGGGCCACAAAGTCTTCAGTGAAGGGAAAGCTTCCTACTTTCAGCACTAATAGCCAGTCACAGGTTACTGTTTTGTCCTCATTGAATAGTCTTTTTTTGTTTTAGAGTTACATGTTGCAGAATAACTAAACAGAAGTGGTTGAAAAGGGGGAGGCAAGTTTCATGACACATATTTGCAATATGATTTCTCATTTTCAATCAGCCTTCTAATTCTCTTTGAGCTATAACATCTTACCACCACACAAGTACATTTTAGCATAAATTCTAAATTCTTCTCTTATATGATATTTTTATATAACTTACTCAAGCTTTGCTTTCTTCAGGCATTAGCTTCTTAGCCTTTTGCAGCGTAGGCATTTTCGATGAGTTTAAAGTTTTTTTTTTAAAAAAAAAAAAAAAAAAAACACTTTATCTGACTCATAGGAAGTTCTTGAAAGAAATTTTATATAAAGCTAATGTTTTTACTGGGAACATACCAAAACACAGTATGAATAAACATTTTTACCCCCAAATTTGGAACAAACTGCTTGAGAGTTGTGCTTATAAACAAGTACTTTTTTAAGCTTTGATACGCAAGTTTTTAGACACCTAACTTCTATGGAAATAAGTGAGAGTCAGGTTCTAAATTCTTCCATGGAACTGAGCCAACAGAACAGTAATGGGTTATAGTTAGCATTGGAAAGCCCAGTATCTTAAATTCCTTCCTCTCTTCTCTCAGCCCTTAGGTTTGTATCTGCTAGGAGGCACTATTTATTGTATACCGTGTGCCTCAAATCCAGTAGGTGGCAAGAGAAAACATATTCCATTTCTATCACCATGAATTCTGTGCATGTACAGAGAAATCAGTGCTTTTTTCTTGTAATTCATTCTTAATTTTGATACGTGCAGCCCTTCAGAAATTCAAAACGGAGTCGACTCTTCTGTGAAGAAGATGACAGACAAATAAACACAAGGTCACCCAAAAGAAATCAGAAGGTTGCGATGGTTCCACAGGTACCTGCATGTATGCGGATATTTTTTTACCAAAAAGGGGAACAAGCCTATCTGTGTTAGCAGAAGATTAGAATATATTTGTTTTTCAAGTTGCATTTTCAGTTTATGAATATGCCTGTGAGGAAAGCTGTTGCTAGGAGTAAGCCACAGTTGAAAACAGATCTGTATTTTTTTCCTCACCACTGGGTTCCTAAGTTTATTTGTGAGAGCACTTGCTCTTTTTGACCCGGGACATAAGCGTACAGAGCTAGAAAGCAGTCCATAATTGCCTGTCTTGCTCCTGTGAACAATCATATCCTGTAATCTGCACAATTTTTTTCCACTTCAGTTAAAAACTGACTACAATTCTTCCACGAACTAACTACATCATTTAGAAGTAGAACTTTGTGTTCCCATAGCTAGGAACTAGCTTTAGATTAGTAGCCAAAATGCATTCATGGCCATCTGCACCTTCTTGATCCCGTAACGATACTGTCCTTCACTTCAAACAGCTTGGTTTTCTATTCTTCTACTTGTCTACTCCTTGGTATAGCATGAAAGAGCAGCAGTAATTTTTCTCACCCTTTATTTGCAATGTTAGACAGGGCAACATCTCTTTGTCTCAAATAATTGACTCTGTAATACCTTTATCATCCAAATCACTTCTCTGTATGTACCATCACCTTATGAGCCTGGATTTGCCACACTGAAAAGATAGTATTTGAATACTGGTCTTACTTCCTTTCTGAACTGTAGTGTGTAGTGTAGAATAGGGAAGACCTAGCAATTGCTGTTTTGCTGGGTCCGTTTTGTCAGAGATGAGGACCAAGGCATTTTTCTCTTTTGCTATTATGATTCCTTAACAACAGGAAGGCCTGGATAATGTCCTAAGCCCAGTTAGTTTGTACTTAAATGTCTGTTTCGGGATGTCCTGTGGATTGCTAGATAAACCTTTGTGAGAGACTGCAGCTACTGTAGCTCACAGATGTTGCCATTGTGCTATGCTTTGTTTCCTGAAGTTCCAGCAGAAGAAAGTGGAACTGTAGCTAGAAGGCAGTAGTTCAGTGCAGCAGGAGCCAACAAGATGGAAACTTTATGCTTTATTATTGCTGCTACTAAATGTCATTTTTGAGCATTTAGACAAGGATAACAGCAATTATGGCATGGGGACCCAGTTAAACTGATATTCTCGAAAACCTGTTTTTCAAGTAAGCTTTTCTATTATTTAAGACAGCCATCCCTGCAAGGAAATTACAGAATTATTCTTCTACAGTCTTGCTTAAACACAGTATTGGGTAGTATGCATGTGATCTAAGACAAATGCCTTGTCTGGGGATTTATAAAATAGCTTTCAAACTTAGTTAAAACTTGATTATGTCCATGATAGGAACTCTTCCATTTTATAAAAAGGCGACACTGCTCAGGGCTTTGACTTGATTACATCAAATTAGTAAGAGTGGAATCACTAGTGCAAATGAGGGAGTTGGCGTTGCTGGCATTTGAGTCACCAAATCACACATGCCAACTTGAGACAACGTTCAGTGGTGCCTCAAACATTTGAGGTCTGTGTGTAGTCAGTGCCAATACTGTTGTTACTAATAATGTAGTTTCACTGTCGGAAAATGTTTTCCTTAGAAGAGCTTCATGTAGAGATGATTTATATTGATCCTGTTAAAGTTTGCCATCTGTTTTGATTGCGTTGCTGATATAGTGCAGTGAGGACAATTGTAGATCTGCAACACAAAAAAATGTCATGAAACAATATGTGCAATGAAGATGTAACATTAATATATGAACTTTTATCAAGAAAACCTGGTTTAATAATTTGAATATTGAAGAATATTAGACCATGTTTAACTGTTTCCTTTATTTTACCGTATAGAAGTTTAATACAACAATGCCAACGCCAGACAAGAAGGCATCACAGAAGATTGGTTTACGGCTTCGTAACCTGCTCAAACTTCCTAAAGCTCACAAGTGGTGCATATATGAATGGTTCTACTCAAATATAGATAAGTATGTATTCTTTATATAAGTATTTTATTCGTATAAAAATAAGTCATTTTCTGAAATTGAGCTACAATTTTCCATATACTGGTTACACATAACAAAGTTTATTCTTAAATTTTTAGATCGTGAAAATTATTGTTGTTTGTTTGTTTTTATAATGAGCAACCTACTTGGGTAGCTCTTTTAGTCTTCTATGGAATGTCTTCCTTCATTGAAATATTTTTCTTTTTATGATCTCTGCCTCTACCAAATAGAAGACTTTATTCATATACTTTTATCTTCTGAAGTGTGAAGTTATCAGAACACCTAAGCCTTTTTGAACCTTTGGGTCAGTGGTACACAATGGAGATGGAAAGGAGACTGCTTCCTTCTAAGATGCTGCTTCCCTAAAAGTTACACGTTTTTATCTTGTATATTTATTTCTCATTATCCTGTTTTTATTGTGATCACTAACAGAGTGCTGGGTTATGACTATTCAGGTCACCTCTACGTGTCAGAATCTTTCTTGGATCTCCTAATTTATACCTCTCAGATTGTTTCCACAGTCAATACTTCAGTCTTTTGGCACTTGTTCTCTTAACACCACTGGCTAGGTGGTATGAATTATTTGAAAGAACCATTTTAATTTAGTCCCTAATCACGTAAAAACTAACAATTCTAAAATGTAAAAATTGTTACTGGTTGACTATTATATGAAACACTAACATTCAGTATTCTAAAGGATGGCTTCAGATTTAACAAGCAGTCTTTTCCAGAATTTATTCATAATAAAATAATTACTGTTCTTTTTTTCCTGTTTTAATCAGGATTGCTGTAGCTGTTTTCCTTCAGCAGGCAGTCATAGCAACAGAAGAACATTTTAGGATATGTTTACCTCAAGCAGAAAAACTGCATGTTCATTTTAGTTTGTTTATAATTCTGCTGTGGAAGTTCTTTTGAAATAAGTAGTTTTTACATACATTTTTTTTCCTTGGTCTTATTCGGAAAACAAACAAACAAAAACCTTATTATTCCCAGTAGTAATTTTAATATCTGATGCTTATAATTTTGATATTTATAACAGTCCAATAACTTTTATTTTTTCTCAAATAATTGTCTGTGGAGCTTTAGGTCTATCAGTAAACTAAAATTTGTGTTTAGCGGGAGACTCTAAAAACCTTTTTGATAGTTATCTTACATTACAAGCATACACTGGTATGATTATGTTAAGATATTATCATAGCATAGCTTACTAAGAAAGTACATATCTGCAGAAGAAAAACTGATTTATGTTGTGAGTGATACGATCTAGACAATATGAAGCAGAGAAGAGTTTAAAGCATAGAGCTGTCAGCTGATGAAATACGGCGCTCTCTACAAAGCTCAACGTATTTTAATCAAATCTTATCCTCAATTGACATCATCTATTTAAATGCCGTGTGCCTGCTATAAGTTTTTAAAATATTTGAATCTTTCAAACTACCATCTGATTATATATCTTCTCTGATTAATAGATTATTGAGGCTGTTTCAGTTGGATTCTGTCTACAGTGCTATATGTAGGATGGTTTTCTGTAAAGTTCCATTGACTTCTGACACACCTGGAGACTTCTAAGGAACAACTTACTACCACGGTGATCATAGACCCTCCCAGAACCAGATACAGCTGTAGCTTGCTTACACCACATCGCAGACCTTCCAGTCTTATCAATAGGTTTATAGTTTGCCTGTTTAAAGTGGAGGGATAGTTTTAAAAAAAAAAATCAAATACAGATATATATATATATATATATATATATAAAGAAAAAGACAGTTGTTCTTTGCAACTTTCTTAGCTGTCTAATTTAAAGACACTGAAACTGGATAAAATAAAACCTTTATACACTTAGCTTTTTCTTGAGCACCACTGATGATCCTTAGCAGTTTACTTTCATTTCATGCCACAGTTGCAGATCCTTTTACTGTAAAATATTCTCTTCCATTCTTGCCTGAGTTTCCTTATCTCCATGAACCTTCCCTCTCTCCTGACATCTGATACATTCAGTTGAAAGTGGTGTTGCTTCCAAGATCCTCTCTCTTATGGGATATTTCCCTCTTAAACTCCAGTACCCTGTAGAGAATAGGGGAAAGTGGCTTTACCTAGGATGCAGTTATTCTTTTGTTCTCACCAGGTGAGATTTACTTCACTTGCTACAGCCTTTAATCATTAACCTGCTATTAGGCAGGCATATCCATTGCTGCTCCCTTGTCTCCTCAGCCCAAGAAGAATGTGGTACTACAAAGTAAAAGACAGTCATAAAACATAAGGTATATCATTGTGCTATGACAGGTCATAGCATCAAAGAAAAATTCATAACTTGGGTAGGTAGTTTCTCTCAACTGTCAATTCTGTAGTAGTGATCCTCTGCTTTATCATGGAGCCATGGTGTGAAGGAATAAAAGTCTTCTGTATAGCTACTGACAATGACAAGTTGGCTCAATTTCCTGTTTTTTTGGAACCTTCTGTTGAGAAGCTGTTTATAATTGAATGGATTTATGAAAAGGGTACTATTTTTCTATTCCTCAGTATCACCTTGCACCTATTGTCCTTTCCTTCACTCTTAATACCTCACCGTATGTTTATGGTTTCCTTTAGTGGGTTGCAGTACTTTCATGACGCTTCATTGGCTTTGCTGAAGTTTCTTTTGATGTTTCAACAGACCATTATTTGAAGGAGATAATGATTTCTGTGTATGCCTGAAAGAATCTTTTCCAAACTTGAAAACCAGAAAATTGACAAGAGTAGAGTGGGGAAAAATCAGACGATTGATGGGAAAACCACGGAGGTAATTTTCTCCCCCTCCCTCCCCCTTTCCCTCTCTCTTTCTCTTCAGTCAATGATTACATGTAGCTTTCATGTTACCTGAATTGTTCTTTTAAATTATTTTGCATGCAGGTAGTAAAGCTAAATAATAGCTAAGTGTAGAACAATTTTTTATTAGAATGGTGTTCTCTGAGTGCTTCTCACCCCCCTCCCATTCCTTGTGTGTGTGTGTTCAGTCCATGCAGTTGTGATGAGCCTATACTTTAAACATTCTCTTCCCATCCTAGATAACTTGAGTGTTCAAGCTGGGCTATGTTGAAACTATTACTCTTATCTTCCATGTTGCATTGCTTCCTGGCATGAAGCCAGGCCAATTTGCCACTACATGTTTTCTGGATATAACTAGCTCTTTGTGGGGAGAACAAATGCATGTTTTATTCTCCTTTTTTTATTATTATTTTTTTAAACCATTTTTTAGATCCTCAGCTTCTCCTGGCTGACAAAACAGGGGTGGGGGAAGTCACCCATATAATATTGAACATCATAGATGAGAATCCAGAGTTGAATGAAAAGCATAGTTTTTCTTCTCTGATCAAGAATTCTTGGATTTTAAACGCAATGACTCAGTTCAGTCTTTTCATGGAATCTATACAATTTAGGATAGAGAAGAGAAGGCTCAGGAGGGATCTCATCTGTGTGTATAAATCCCTCAGGGAAGGGTGAGAGGACAGGCTCTTTTCAGTGATGTCTAGAGACAGGGTAAGAAGCATTGAGCACAAACTGAAACACAGGAGGGTGCTGTCTGAATGTAAGGAATCCGATTTTTACTGTGAGGGTGATTGAGCACTGCAACAGGTTGATGAGAGAAGCTGTGGAGTCTCCCATCTTGGACTTACTCAAAGGCCATTTGGATGTGGTCATGAGCAACCTGCTCTCAGTGTCCCTGTTTGAACAAGAGAGTTGGACCAAGTAACTTCCAAAGATCCCTTCCAGTATCAACCAGTCTGTGATTCCCTAAATTCTGTAAGATCAGGAGAAAAAAGGTGCAAGTAGTGTTCAGGTAAGAAAAGACTGGTTTATTTACATAAACTACTAAATAAGAAAACTAAAGCATTGAATCAATTTCATAGGTCACTGTATTGAGTCAGATTGTATTTTGTCTCATGGAGGCTATTTAACCTTACGAGGCTGTAAACAGCTTTACGTAAGAAAAGTGCTACTCCATGAAAGGCAGCAGAGCCACCTTAAAAATAGCTCCTTTTGGAAAGGTGTTTGTATCATTTAAGCTAAACTGTGAGTTTTTAGTTCTTCTATCATTATGCTTCCCACTGAGAGGGAGTTGGTGTAGCTGGAGCTTAAATCATCATTTACTCTTATTCATTTGAGTTTTGCTGAAAGTACCACCATTTAATGGATGTATAGGCTTTTTTTTTTTTTTTTTTTTTTTGGAAAGAGAGCCTCATGCTTAAGAAGCCACAGTTCTAAATGGTCAGGAAGTTCTTTTACGTGAATCCTAAACTACAAGCACTTGACTGGATGTAGAGTCTGGTTTTGTTTGTTAACCAAAAGATGATGAGATCTTGCTTTTTGTCAGCCTAAAATAGGCATTTGTTTGTTTTTCATCTCTTTAATAATTAAAAAATAAAAAAAAATATTGGCAACATTTTGCAGGATCTCAGGAGAGATCCTTGGGCTCAGTTATAACAGATTTTGAATGATTCTAAATCAGTTGAATGCTTTTTCAAGACAGTTTTCATCTAGCTCTAGAGCAAAGTCTCTGACATTACTATTCTGTTAGAACTGTCTTGTCTGTCCTCGGTCATATGCAAGTAAGCCAAATTCCATGGCCATACTAGTATCTTCCCAGGAGGGAGGAAAAAACATATGACATACTACATTCACAGTGTTAGTGGCAGAGAGAATAATAGTTTTGCTGTGTGATAGCTGTGCACATGGTTGTCTTTTTTCTTCTCCCATTTTGTGTTAAATATATTGTAATATTTTCTTATGTCTGCTGCTACTTTAAATGTCCTATCACACCAGCATCAGTGTGGTTGGTTGGCACAACAGTATTCTTCCTGGGAGCCTGCAAAGCTTGTAAGATTCCAGTAGACTCTGGGGAAAGATATACTCCAAGAAAAGGAAGAGGTAATAGTTAGTCTTGTCTACTCTATATAAATTTCAGTGGGGTTGTGAAATAGGAATGGATGTGAATTAAGCTTAGATATGCCTGTCCTGACATTGTATGATGGTAACAATGCCCGTGTTCAAACTTTTGTGATCAAGGTAGAAGCCTAAAAGAGTGTTCAACCTCTTAAATAAGTCTCTGCAGAAAACTAAAGAGGTTGCAATGTGATCTCTACTATAGTTTTCACCTTCATTTTTTTTCATAGGAATGATACAAAGATGAGAGGACCTTTTTTAAGGACATTTTGAGGGAGAAGGGCTTGGAGACTTCCTATGACAGAAGGCAGAAATACATTGCAAATACTTCCTAACTCCATGACCCACAGCATTTGGGAAAGAGTCTCTTTGAGAACATCTGGGCTAGTAGTGAAACATTCCTAATGTTTATGTTGTAGGGCTTTCAGTGTCATTGATTATGTCTGTTCTTGGCCTTTTTTCCTCCCTTATTTTTGTCTTGCTGTGTTTAATCACTTTGTTCTCCTGAAAGGAATTGAAATGCCCTGACCTGCATTTTGCTACTTAACATTTAGAGCACATGACAAGCCGTATCTCACACTTGTTCTTCTCCAGTAGTAAATATGGGGCAAATAATGTCTTTAAACAGGAATATCCAAATAAGCTTTGCATAAATCCCCCAAACACCATATATCTCTACTATATCCCTTTCCAGACATGTTGAATTCCTAATAAGGATCACTAAACAATACACAACTCCAAGGTAAATTCATTCTGCTCTTCTGCGGTAAACCAGTGAGTGGACACACACCAACAGCTGCTCAATGTACTATACATTTATTGACTATACAACAAATAGGGATTTGAAAAAGAAACCTTTGTTGCAGTGCATTACTGCCCAGGTCTAGCAGAAGTAGAGCATAGCTTCAGTTCATTTCTCTTCATGCATTTTTGTGTGTCTTTCCAGGGGCTTAGATCTCATTGTGTTTCATGTTGTACATACTGATAAAAACAGATGGTTCATGCCTTATAAGAACTTTGAAGCCATGAATAAGATAAAAGGCAAAATATGTGTACACACATAGACAGCAAGTGTGAAACTACTGCTTGGTGTGAAAGGAAATGGTCTCAGCACATTGGCAGCTTAAGAGAAATCATCTTATACATACTGCAAGAAATAAATTTTGGAGAACAGCAAAATGGCTTTGTGAAATTCTTTGAGTGAAGGGTATACAGAAAGCATAAGAGTGTTTACTTCAGCATAAAGTAAGAGTAATAAGCAGACTTGCAAATAAGAGCTGACTGCTCAGTGCTACATAATAGATAAATAACGAAGCAAGATCTTGAAAGGTTTTTTAAATGGAAAATAGTTGACAGTATAGTAATAGGAACCAGTGGAGGAGTTATCAGTGTCTCCAAAAACAGCCTTGTAAAGCAGCACTTCTTATTGATCAGTAATCAGTATATAGCTATACAAGTTCTACAGAGAATGTTTAAATTGCACTTGACTGCAGTAAAGCAATTAAGAAAGGTGTAGTAAACTATTTCATTAATAACTACTTCTGCAGTTAAGCAGACCTACAGTAGCACCTGTATTCCTTCTGTTGTTGACACAAGAATTATATTCCTTCTTAACAAGGAACAATAGATAGGATCAAATCCTAATGTCTTTATGCTTTTAGTATTCTCCTCGTGCATCAGTAGATTACAATGAAAATGGATAAAAATAAGTAAGGGCTTTGGGACCAAAACAAAGTGAAGTATGAACCGTTAGAGATTATTTTATTTTTACAGAATTGCCCACGTCCAAAAAAAATTATACTGTTAATTGTGATCAATGTCAGAGCAATTCACCCACATAATAGAGATTTTTGTATCTGAGTTGTACTCTGCATATACGCAAGTAGAAGAGAAAGGAAGTGACGTTTTCTGTTGAGCCTGACACTCTTTCTTACAAAGTCAGTTTAAGTCAGTTTAACTGATCTAACTGATCCAATGGGTTCTATTCTGTATTGGCAAGTAATGGCAGGCAGAGACCTCACAGCAAGTTTTGAGTACAAACACTGAACTAGTATTCAGGTTAGGCTGGATGTGAGACCTGCTTTAGCTTTGTTGTGACACCAGGTGGATCACTGTAAGTAAAAAAAAAAAGTCCTAAAAAGTTGTACTCTTCTGAAATCCTAATGCAAACAGCATTTCTGAGTGTTTGTTGTTGTGTTTTTTTCTTCTTTGTTTTTAAGTAAACTGTTATTCTAGGATAATTTTGGGGATTCAGGCTGTCTAAATCTGTTCACTGAAATCGTTTTCTCTTGAGCACTTCAAGCTTGTTCATTTTCTCTCGCTGAGTTGTAAACTGTGCTTATTTATTTGTTATGTCTTTGTGTATGTATGTTTTCAGTGTTGAATTTAAGTATAGGTTTACCTAATTGTATTACAGATGTTCCTCTGCCTTCTTTGAGGAAGAGAGATCAGCGTTAAAACAGAAGCGGCAGAAAATAAGGCTTTTGCAGCAGCGTAAAGTTGCAGATATTTCACAGTTCAAAGATCTTCCAGAAGAAATTCCATTACCACTTGTAATAGGAACAAAAGTTACAGGTAAATTCTTAAAAACAAACAAATAAAAACCAAGATTCTGCAAATTTTAGTAAATCATAGAGTACTTAGTGTGTATAGGTAAAATAACTTTAAAAGATTACAAATTGTATGTTTTTATTGTTAGCTCTTAGAGAAAGTGCTTGTGAGGATTATCTAGTATTTGTAAAACAGTGACAGGTTTTCGAGATACAAATTTATTATGGTTTACTATTTCTGGTGTTCATAAGCCAGATTTTATTTATTTTTTAAGTCTAGTATATCTGAAAATCCTGGAGAGAGAGGCATAGAGAGAGAGAGACGTTTCAATGCAAAGAGCTGAGTACTGTCTAGAAGTTTAAAATCTGACCTGATACAAAACTTAGGCTCTGTCTTCCATAAACATAAAAAATACCTGTTTCAAAGCAGTTATACAATTAACTTCCCAGTGTAGTTAGACATGTATGCTGAGCATGACATTGTCTTACAGAAAAAATTGCACATAACTGAGGAAGGAGTACTGTTAAAAACATTCCTTTGGAAAATACACTCAGCTGAGTTAAATTTTTTATAAAAACTTGAATTCTTCCATCCTATCTGTTTGTAGCACAGGGTTCTTTTCACTTGAGCACAGTATCTCCCATTCAGGCCATTTCTGTTCATTCCCTTCTGATTTCTTCAGCATCACCGTCCTTAATTCTTGCTGGTGAGCAGGCATGAAAAATGCTGGATCTCCTTACTCTCCTAGAGATGTATCCTTGAGCTGTGTTCTTCGTTGTCTTTCACTAAATATGCAGTTATCTGTGGAAGACATCAAATAGAAATGGTATACAAAATCACTCAGAAATTGATTTTTGCCTGCAGAATCTGACTGTCAGAAGGTATTGAGTATTAAATTCTGTTCTACATAGACATAAATGTAGTGCTAAGGAGTAGATTTGAGAAATATTTGACTTGCAAAAATAAATTTGACAAAAATTAGGTGGTATTTCTAGTGCATACAATTCTTTTTCAGGGTTTACAATTTTTTTTTTAATTTAATCAAGTCAGTTTTGTTTTTAATATAAATATATATGTATTGGATGATGCCAGGGTTACTTGCAAAAGATGCATTAAGTCTGTTTTTGGCATCACAATGTTAAAATATTTGTGTGTGTTGTGGTGTTTCTTTGTTTTTTATATATTTATATATATTTTTTAGCACGATTGCGAGGTGTCCATGACGGACTATTCACAGGACAAATAGACGCCGTGGACACTCTTAACGCTACATACAGAGTTACTTTCGACAGGGCAGGTCTTGGAACACAGACGGTCCCAGATTATGAAGTTCTTGTAAGTATTAACAACACATTTTTAAAATAGTTTTAATGAAAGAAAACAGCCTACAATTTTATCCTTTAATCCAAAAGAATAAAATTCAAAATATTACATCCAGGCTGCATTGTCATAAAATAGAAACAAGCGTACCAGATGCCTGGGAATTTCCAGGAGAATGAGCTCATACTGCTCATGGTTTTATAGAGCAGGATAACCTTCTATAATACAAACGTAATGGCTCAGACTAGAATAACTTACTAGAGCTAGTGTTATAGCCTGAGTTGAGTACGAAGAGGTATAATGAGTGGTGTAAGATCCCAAAGAAAATTCTGCTATGGGATCCAGGCATGATTTATAGAAAATGCTCAAGGATACCTGACCCTTTGTAATTTGACAAAATGAGTAAAGGCTTGTGGTAGTTGGAAGCAAGTATTATGAGTTGATTGAGTCTAATTTTCAAGCTTCTGTGGTAATGATACTAACTGTGAGGACACTGCTTTGCTCAAACAAGTTATAGTTATTTCCTAGCTCTTATGCTTTTGTACCAATTTATGAGGTCCAGGAATGTTTATTTCTAAATGTTCTGTCCTAGATTGCAAAATTTTTAGATGGCATCACATTCTTTAATATCTTATGTAGCATTCAGTCTACCAAGGGATAACTAACTTGCCTGAGGACTAGTCTTTGTTATGATGAGAGCTTGGAGCCTCGGGTGAACTTGTGTTCAGTCATGATTTGTCTGCAACTTGCCAGTAGAATTTTTGGAAATACCCTTGCAAGGGTTTGTTTGTTGTTGAACTGATACAAACTCCAGCAATGGAATATGGTTTTGAAGCTCTTGTTAGCCCAAAAGCAAAATGTTATTCTTTCAACGTTTCTTGGGTTTGAGGTATAGATGTGCATGGTTAGTCCAGATTCCAGAAGTAAAATATGTATACCGTAAGGGGTGTTTTTAATTAGCCAGGCACCTGAAGTATGTCCTTCCTTTTTCTGTCATACAGAGTAATGAACCCCATGAAACAATGCCAATTGCTGCCTTTGGACAGAAACAACGGCCTTCTAGGTTCTTTATGACCCCTCCCCGATTGCATTATACACCTTCACTCCAATCTCCAATTACAGTAAGTTACTTATTTCATGTAATTTATAATATGAACCAGTGAAATACTTTCTGATACGTGGTACAGCTGTTACCTTGTACAGTTTTTAATTTTCTGAGGTTGTTCATTAAGATAATTTCATTTAATAGCTTTATTTAGAGGGATTTACTGGAATCTTCTTTCTTTATAGGATAGTGATCCTTTATTAGGACAGTCTTCATGGAAAAACAAAATTTCTGGCACAGATAGTGAAACACTAGGTGGCTTTCCAGTAGAATTCCTCATTCAAGTGGTAAGTGTTAACTGCAGCTCTTACTTCTGTCATGTATTGTCCTTTTCGTATTTATTCTAATTCTTCTTCAGTTAAATGAATTTCTGTTGATTTATGAGGTGGTGATATTGTAGTATCAAAATGAACTTTTCAGAAGATATTAGTAGTGCTTGTTCTGAGTTTCTTCCTCTTTTTTTATTGTTCTCACTTGTTCATAAACTTTGAAATGTGCTACTCTTAATTTAGGCCTCAGGATGGCCTTATGGGTCCAAAAGTGTCTTCTCAGTTCTGCCAGTTGGCCTGAAAAAAAAATTATTTCTACCTGCAAACTTTGTACTATGCAAAAGACTTTTTTTCATGTAAAATATTCTTGCATTATGCAAAGAACGTTTGCCTGTGTTACATTATCATATATTGTATAATGTTGTATCCAGTGTTAGGTAATGTGCCCTACCTGCCTTGGAGAAGAAAGGAACCACTTTATTCCATGAATGTATGCTATAGATCTTTTTTCTTCCCAGGAGAGCACCAAGACTTGCCAGGAACCAGCAGATCTCATGAGAGGGATTGGTGGTACTTGGACAAGAGCAGGAACAATGGCAGCCACCCCCTACATGTACAAAAGGTGGCCCTTAGGGAGTGCTACAAACACGGTGTGGTGCAGCAGTCAGGGTGTGGAGGTGCTGAAGGGAGAAGCTGCAGTGAAGACCTCAGACTGCAGGAAGTGCCTCGACTCCTGTGGCCTGCAAAAGGTGTGCCCAGGTGGAGGACCTCCTAGCAGGTGGCTGAGCTGCAGGAGGCAGTGAGAAAGCTGCATAGCATCAGGGAGGCTGAGAAAGGAGTTAGATAGCTGGTTTCAGGCAGTCTCCTGTGTACCCACAGCCAAACAGAACGAAACTCCCCCACTGGCACGTGCAGAAGGGAGAGGGGCCAGTAACATGGAAGAATGGAAACTTGCAATGGCAAGGACCAGCAAGAGGAAGAGACTTTCCCGAAAACTTGAGGTGCTGTTGCAGAACCACTTCTGAAGAGGAAAGACCCATCACATCAGGAGAGAAGCTGGAGCTGGCTAACGCAGCTCAGTTTGCTCCTTGTATAACAACCAGCACAACTGAGAAAAGGCGGTGGGTGAGTGATGGTAGTAGGCAACTCTCTTCTGAGAGGTACAGAGGCACCCATCTGCTGACGTTATATATTCTCTAGACAGGTGTGTTGCTTAATGGGGGCTTGTATTAGCGATGTCACCAAGAGGCTACCAAGTGCTGTACAGCCCACTGACTATTATCCACTGCTGCTGTTCCATGTGGGCACCAGTGATACAACCAGGAGCAGCATGAGGAGTATCAAGCAGGACTACAGAGCCCTGGTAACAGCGATAAGGGACTCTGGAGCACAGGTGGTTTTTCCATCAATCCTCCTGGTCAAAGGGAAGGGACTTGAAAGGACCAGTCAAATCTGGTGAATCAGCAAATGGTTACAGGACTGGTGCCACAGCCAGGGGTTCGGCTACTTAGACCATGGGACTTGCCTTGTCTGTAATCTTACTGGCATTACGGAGATGTGGTGGGATGGCTCCTATGACTGGAGTGTTGGAATGAAAGGATACAGGCTCCTTCCGACTTTTTTGCCTCAGTCTTCACCAGCAAGTGCTCTAGCCACACTGCCCAAGTTGTAGAAGTCAAAGGCAGGGACTGGGAGAATGAAGAATCACCCACTGCAGGAGAGGATCAGGTTTGAGACCATCTAAGAAACCTAAATGTGCTCAGGTCCGTGGGATTGGATAAGATGCATCTGTGGGTCCTGAGGGAACTTGCAGCCCCTGTCCATCATACTTGAGAAATTGTGGCAGGGGAAACATAACCCCAATTTTTAAAAAGGGAAAAAAGGAAGACCAAGGGAACTATGAGCCAGTCAGTCTCACCTCTGTACCTAGCAAGATCATGGAGCTGGCTCTTGTGGAAACTATGCCAAGGCACACAGAAAATAAGGAGGTGATTGGTGATAGACTACATGGTTTCACTAAGGGCAAAAAATGCCAGAACAAATCTGGTGGCCTTCTACAACGGGGTTACAGCATTGGTGCATAAGGAAAGAGCAACTGATGTCATCTACCTGGCTTGTATGTATTATGACCGAGAATTAAGTCATCAAAAAACAAGTAATAAATATAATAATTTAAATATATATATATCCTTACATGCATTATCTATCTTTTGATATTTCACTATTCAGCAAAGTCTGTACTTCTAGTCAATACTAAAAGTTAGAGGATGTTTTTTCCAAGTGCTCAGCTGCAGTTTTAGTTTTTTTGTGTTTGTGGTTGTTTTTGCTTGTTTGCTTGTTATTTGTTGTTGTTTGTATTATTTGGGAAAAGCTTAAATTTATATTGGGAAGAAAACAACCAAAGATAAAAAAGATTGTTTGTAATGCTGCTGCGTGTCCAGTAGAGGGAATACAGCACAATCAGAAAAGTTGATCAGTCTTTCAGATTGCTATGGAGAAAAGAAGTATCTTTTCATCTTAAAAGAAAGGAAGAAAAAACTAAGAGTGGGTGTTGGATTTTTGTCTGTTTTCTGCTTCTCTCCATATTAAGTTATTGCAGACATTGAAATGCTTGTTGTATTGTATATTCTTTTGACTACAAAATGAAATATGAAGTACAAATCTAAGCATACCGTTTGGGTTGTTCGTTCATGTCTTTTAACTTTAATGTGTGGAAGATACTGTACTAAAACGGCTCTTTGAATTTAGTGAGGACTATATAAGAGTAAACAGGATGAGTTATGCTGAAAGTGGAGCTGCTGGGCTAGAAGAAAATTTGGACTGACCTGAATTAAAGTATACTGGCAAATGAAAACGCAATTCTGTTTAATAAAAATATACCAATGGGAGAAAGTTAGTAGACATAAAATGGTGGAAAGTCAGTTTCTTGTAGAAATAATTAAATTGTCTTGACCACTAGAACGTTTCTGGGAGTAGGATGAATATAACGTAAAATGCAAGGTCATGAACTGGAGAACTAGAGCCCACATCCTTGAATATATCTGGGCATCAAAATAGAAGTGAAGCACCGCATACCTGTCCCCAAAACCTGCAAGGTAATGTAGCCTGCACTAAGCTAGGGACTCACAGACTTCAAGGAGAGGTCTACATGTGTTAGTTGTTAGGTGGTGCTGACAGCATAGCTTGGTGAGGAACTTCCTGGCAGCAGTGTCAGATGGTGTACAGTCCTCTCCTTCTTCCCAGGTGTTTTTTTTGCCAACATGAGTATTTGTGTGGTAGTGAACTAGATCAGAGAGAGAATGCAGCTCAAAAGCAACAATTTAAAAATTTTTTTCCTGCCTTTTCTGTATGTATTGTTCATCATTTTCAGTTTCCTGATGGGATTCTCCATGTAGATGCAGAACTGCATGTGCTGGTTCACCATGGGTGTTGGGGGATAGCACAAGGACAGAAGTGAATGTATAGAATTGCAAGAGTTATCTATGCAGTACTGTTGTGTGTGTCTGGCTGTAGCTTGTCATCAGTTCATAAGATGCATCTGGCAAAGTATTTGTGGCAGAGAGTATTGATGCTAGTAAAAATGTCATTTAGAATAGTGGTATAGATGTCCTGGTGCTCACATTTAAGAAAGGATGACAGTGAATAGAAAAAGATACAGAGAGAGCCTCATCAGTTCAAGAGAACAGGAACTTATATGGAAGAGTAGACTTGAAAGGCTTCGGTTGTGAAAGTCTAGTGAGAGAGTGGTGGAGAAGGGATGCGTTTACCGTGTGTGAAAACAGGGCTAAACTCAGAGGACAGGCTGTATTTAAGCTGCAAAACAGCTTGGTCAGAACAAATTGCTATGAAGTAAATAAGAATGCATTTAACATTGAAATTTCAAGAAGATTGATAATTAGCTGAAAGAGGTCCTGGAAGGGCTTTTCATTGGGATTTGTGAGGGCAATAAACTTGGCTGCCTTAAGACTGAACTTCAAAATCAACGATGGGAGTTTATATATAAGGAGATGTACGTTGAACTAGAAGTTCCTGTTTCTCCCAGTCTCATGTTCCACTTTTAGAATGCAGTTAAACCCTTTGAAATTTTTAAAAGGAGACAAGATGTCAAGTTTTATATCAATAATAAAACTGTTGTTGGTTGTAGTGGAGCTATAATTTCTCTCCGTGGTCCTGAGAGAATATGAATGATTTTATAAGTGATGTGTGTGTTGAGAGCAGTCAGAGTGATTTCCTCTTCAGCTTGCAGGGTATTCCCTCTATAAAAGAAACGGGGAAAATGGAAAGACCAGAGTTGTTCTCTATAAAATAGATCCAATCTCTATACCAGGAGATTGGCAAGGTTTTACTGCAAGAATGTAGATAAAGGGCTGGTGCTTAGTCCAGGGCACAGCTGAGAACAGAATTAGAACTCTGAGCAAAAGCTTGGTAGGACACAGGCTGCTAGTTGTAGTATGTGATGGTATCACCATGAAGAGCCTCAATTCTTCAGCCTCCGACGGCATATATTGTTTTCCTATAGGGAATTCCAGCTGATTAGTTTTAGCTTTCTTCTATCTAGGGCACTTGAAAACACTTTCAAAATCTCTGAAAAAATCCATTGTTTAGTTTTAATTATTTTTACTTCTGCATCTTCACGTGAAGAACAACTGAGAAATGTATTTTAAAATTATGAAAGAAACATACATTTTATTATCTTGAATTTGTATGCTGTTTCAAAACTGCATAAGGACCTGTTTGTTCTAAAAATAGCTCCTTTGTTTCAGACCAGGTTATCGAAAATCCTTATGATCAAGAAGGAACACATCAAGCAATTAAGAGAGATGAATACGGAAGCAGAAAAGCTGGTGAGAATTTTCTCTTTTCAGTTCTTACGTTAGGGTATACTTTAACAGCTAATACAAATAGATAAAAATTAAAACGGAGTCTACATAAAATCCATATATTTTATTGCTTTCTGTAATGTGGTGGGATTCTTAATTTTTTAAGACAAGTCAGAGAGGTCAGTTGTTTCAAATAGGATTCCACTTTGAAAGCATTATGCTTTGGAAACAGATGAATGTGGACATCAGGATAGTATTTGCTTCCTTTATGTGTCAATTGATGTATGTTATGTACTTTGAGGGTTTGGGGGGTCAGTTTATAGAGTAAGGCATTTATCTTAATATTATTTTGTGGAGGTAGGTATTTATTTACCTTTCTGGATAGTAACTCAGTTTAGAGGTTTTCTATATACATCACTGAGTGCCCTTAACCTAGATTTCATATTACTAGACCAGCTACAGCATAATTATCATCAGCAGAACAGTTTTTCTTGCTAGGTTTTATCTAATCATCAGTCAGTAAATCCAAAATGATAAGAATGCCTCTTCTACCACCCATGGCTATCAATCAACTAAAGTGTGGAAAGATGTCAGTCTCAACTGTCTGCCAGCCTCCATTCTGCCAGTATCTCTACAACGCACAGAGGGAATGCTGAAGTTTGTGGAGAGGAAAAGGAATCTTTTTTATTTCTTTAAACCAAAAATGCTGTTTTTTGTTTGTTTGTTTGTTTTTTAATTTAAAATATTTTAATGTTGAAGACTTTATCGTAGTAAGATTTCCCTCTTTGTCCTTTCAGTGATCATTTGCACGTTCTGTTATTCTGTTTCCTACTGTCCCAAGGCTGATCTTCAAAACCTTGTTAGTATTTCAGTTATTACATTACCTTTTTGTCTTTTAATTGTGCTTAATAAAAATAATAATTAAAATAGATGCAAAAAGAAGCAAGATTAAAATATGCTATTGCAGCATGTACCTCAGATATTGAAAAATTACCAGCCCTTCTTAAACTAAAAAGATTTCTGTTCCTACTGAGATATCAGTACTTTTGCAGAGGTAAAGAAATCTATAGAAAGGGCTGAACTTTCAGAGCCTTCCCCTGCCAAGAACCCAGATATTAACATGCCATTCAGCTACTATGTTAGAAATTTAACTTTATTGTGGAATAAGAATACCAAGGAAAATGGCAAAATGGAGAGAGCATTCTAAGAAGCAATAAGGAAGATGATGATTCAAGAATAAACATTAAATTTTAACTCAGTTATAGCCTAGATAAGGACTCTGAGATACCTTTCTTATGCTGTTTGCTTTGTAAATGAGCAATCATAACACACCTTTTTTGTCACTATTTAGAGCTGTCCTGATAAAAATAGAGGACATGATACCTTTCTACTGGGTCATGTTCTTAGCCTGTCTGTAATATTCTTTGTCCTCTTGGTAATCCCATCTACATTTGTTCTGCTTACCATACACTATCTCTCCCTTAAAAAGTATTTTCTTTGAATGTTCCTCTTTCCGGCACCAGTCCAAATGAACGTCAGTATCACATCTGAACACAAATAAAAGGGAATCTATTGAGTTCATTCAGGAATAGTTCAATTGTCAGACTTTGCTAATCTTTCATAAAATCCATAAAATTGTTAGAATAACAGTGTTGTTAGAATAACAGTGTTTTTTTTTTTTAGTGATTGATCCAACATAGAAATAAACAGAACTGACCAAAATCAGAAGTGGTACTCAATGAAGTCCATTATTATCTGGCAATAACAATAAATTCAAATTTACATGAGGTAGGGAAAGGACAGCTTACTAACAGTTAAGCGTTTTGACATCACCTTACTAATCTTGGTTGCAGGCTATAAACAAGTTACATACCCAAAACAGTAATTACTTTTCTGATAGCCACTTGGAGAAACGAATTTGCATTCGCAAGTAAAAAGGATGGCTGGTTCATTTTTTCACTTGACCTGCAGTGAAGATGAGGTAAAGATGATGCTG
Source organism: Oxyura jamaicensis (assembly GCF_011077185.1). Classification (NCBI taxonomy): domain Eukaryota; kingdom Metazoa; phylum Chordata; class Aves; order Anseriformes; family Anatidae; genus Oxyura; species Oxyura jamaicensis. The sequence continues at coordinate 20,515,895 of NC_048895.1, forward strand.
GTTGACCAAGAGAAGCATGTAGATGCCCCATGACAGAGATGTTATCTGTTTCCATCAACTGAAAGCCATCCATCTTTTGTCTGTGAGGTCAGCTGTTTGTCAATGTTTCCAGATCTTGGATTGGTCTTAGATCATAAATAATGCTGGTGCTGAGAAATATTTCTTTCATCTTCACTAATACAGAATGCCCTCACCCATTTCTTTCCGCTATGGAGTTCATAATTGCCTGTGGCTTTCATGGCTAGCCTGTATTAAGCCAGTATGCTCTAGAGGGGGCTGGTCACTGAAGAAGGTCTGAAAGTTACAATTATTTACTTATATTCCAGAGTCGGAGGAAGCGCATCAAATTTATGCAGGTTTCCTGTTAGCTAGGTGGGTTCCAAAGTCATGATGTTAGTTTAAAGCACTGTTAAATTGGTATTCAGACTGGTCAATCCCTGGGCATCCTTTCAGAGGCCAAGTTTAAAGGGGAACTTAATCTAGGACTGATAACTAAAACCTTGATTTGGAGTTTCTGACTTGGAGCCTCCTGATGAAGGCTTTTGACATTGAAATTTACTTCATCTCTTATAAAATCAATGGCTATAGGACTGATTGCATGAGGTATCTGTATCTCAGACTTGTGGCTGAGGAACAGTGGAAATGTATCGAACTTACCATGAAAGAGGCCATTTGTATGGGAAACTTACGATATGTTGCATATTTTGTTTCAATTTCATAAATAATACCCGAACAACATCAAGATACGCTGTGAAAGCAATGTAAGAAAAATAGTACTGTATTTTTTTTATTTTATTTTGGTTTTTGAAATTGTGCTTATCCAAAATACGTTACCAACTGTAAGCTATAGTAACTTCTATTTTTTGGCAGAACTGTTAGTTGTAACAGAAGGTATGTAGCACTGGAATTGTTCTCAGATGACCACTAACTTACAAGCCAAGCGTACCTCCCACCTGCAGTACAGGTGGTTGTGGCCATGTTGTCCTATACTGTTCTCTTACTGACAGCATCATTTTCAGTTCATGCACTTTCAGTAGAAAGAAGTCATTACGAGCTCCTGGTGAAATAACTAGGTCAGGTCACAGTTGTCATCCATAGCATTTAGCACCACAGATTATCGCAGCACTTTCTGAAGAGAATAAAAGAATGCTAGTTACTACACAGTTGTCACTTGGAGTTGCAAATAGCATTACTAGGTTTTAAGATTTTGCATGTTACCACTTTTCTTTTGGACACTGGGATTTCAAATATCTCAGAATTATTGTAAAGTGAAAATTCCTTTTGATGAGTTCAAAAGGTATGTATGTAAAGTATTGCTTTAATTTTAATATGCTTTTGTCTTGTCCACAGAAATCCTATTCTATGCCAATAAGTATTGAGTTTCAGAGGAGATATGCAACTATTGTTCTAGATCTAGAACAACTAAACAAAGACTTAAATAAAGTGTTGCATAAAGTTCAACAGTATTGTTACGAGGTAAGATTTTGCTGGAATCTGTATGAATTTGCTATTTCTGCTTAAACTAAGTTTAAAAAATATATTTATTTCCTGGGAATAGGGCATGGGTGGGGCTAACCTGGAAACGAAACTAGTGGCAGCTCTGTCAGTTTCATTCTGTCTCTTTTCTCTGTGTTTATCTTATCAAGAATGCACGTGCATTTATTGATGCCAATGGCCAATTTTGAAATAGACATGCATGTACATAAGTGACAATACTGCAGGCTATATACCTGTGGACTCTCTTTGAAATGATTTGTCACTTCACTCACGCACCAAATGCAAAAGAAGATCTTTAGTCTTCATTTCTCTTTATTTAACTGTACAGCTTGCTCCAGACCAAGGCCTCCAACCTGCAGACCAACCAACAGATCTGAGGCGGAGGTGTGAAGAGGAGGCTCAGGAGATTGTTAGGCAAGCAAATTCCTCAACAACAGGACAGCTTTGTGTTCAAAGCGAAAATTTAACTGATCTTATCTCTAGACTCACAGCAATATTGCTACAGATTAAGGTAAAATGTTTGTAAAAATAGTGTTTCCAATTAGTATTAAAGCTCTGTTTCTTTGTGCTGAACTCTTACTTTTTTTTTCTTCTCCTACAGTGTCTAGCAGAAGGAGGTGACCTGAATTCCTTTGAATTTAAATCACTAACAGATTCATTAAATGACATTAAGAATTCAATAGATTCCTCAAATATCAGGTATTACTTTTAAAATATTTAATTCCTAATTACACGTTTTGTGCCAGCAAGCAATTGTTGATGTATTTTAGAGGTGAATGTTCATTATAAGAGTTTTAATCTGGTAACTTTTACTTATAGGAATGGTCTGTCTAAAGGGGGCTTCTTAAAAGAAATGTGAAACTAGCAGTTTTCAGTGAAGTAAACTGAACGTTTTTAAAAAAAGTGCTAAATTGATACAACAACTAAAGTGAAGAGCAAGAAAATCATGACAACTAACAACAAGTTATTCTAGATCACTTTCAGTACGATTTCAGTATTTGTTTTGCAGTGTTATTCAATCTCTCATCTGTAAATATCAAAAGCTGGCATATGACACAATTATAGCTTATGACCAGCTTCCATTAGCAGTATTTTAAATGAAAAAACAGAAGAACAGCCGTATCGTGCCAGATCAAAGGCCCATCTAATCTAGTATCCATTTTTCAACAGTTGTCAGAAGCAGGTGCCAGAGGAAACATTATAAAAATAGCAAGAACGTGGTGATACTTTTCCTGAGTATTCTGCAGTCTCCAAGAATTTGTGACCAGGATTTTTTTCAATTATATAGCTGCTGAGTTACATAATTTAAAAAAATACCTAAATGCCCAGTGTTTCCATATGCTCTCCGTATTCATACTGCTATGTAATAATTGGAGGCTACATGCATGAATTTTTTTTTTCAAAGATAGTAAGATGGCCTTTTGATTTAAAATTAAAAACATATATAAATGTTTTATAGCACACTTTCATTTTGGTAAAAGCAAAAATATAATCCAAATATTAGTGAAACTTCTCTGTAATCAACACTGCAAGTCAAAAGTTGGAATGGATCAACTGATAAACACTGCTAAGAAGGTGATGATCTTTTCATTTCAGTGTACTTAGCTTGGGTATTTTAGCATCTTTTCACCGTGTTTCTGTTTCATTAACTCCGACCATGTCATAGTCATCTGTAGAACACCCAAGTCAGTACATCTGACTTCATACAGCGGTTTATACAAGTGCTACTTTCATATGTCTTTATTAAGTTGCACGAGTATGTAGTACTCATTCATCTGAATCTGTAACTTGCAGAAATACTCAGATGGGACTTTTACTTAAGAAGTTTAATCCTTTTTTCTTTTTTTCTTTTTTTTTTCCCTGTAGTTGTTTTCAGAATAATGTGGAGATCCATGTTGCACATATTCAGAGTGGTCTGAGCCAGATGGGAAATTTACATGCCTTTGCAGCTAATAACACCAACAGAGACTGAAAATTTTCTAAGTGTACAGCAAGTAGTTCTGGAAAATCCTCTTCCTTGACATAGGCTTCACCAAATATCCTAACTGCCAGAAGATAAGGGAAAAGAAAACCTCTCAGAAAGGACCCTTTTAAATATAATATATCTGCTTCTTAAGAAAACCAGCATTACTGGCCAACGTTATGTTAGATTTTTCCATTTGTTATTCACATACAATAGTTTTGCTAACTGGTAATCTCTTAGTAATTGCATTTATTATAATAAACCTGAAAATGTATTTTCATATAATTTGAACTTAGTTTTAAAAGTTCAAATTAATTCTGCCCGCCTCTTCTTGGTGGCTCTCCTGGTATGTTAGAAATGATGAAGAGGAAATGGCTCGCATCAGTTAGCCAGATGGCAGGTCTTTGTTCCTTAAAGCTACGCTCCTGTAGGTATCGATCGGAGAGTTGCCATTTCACCCTTCAGCTGGTACGGTGACCGCACAAGCTGAGTGTTCCTGATCTAAAGAAGCAGCAGTGGGATATGGACAGTGAACGGAAGTTGCAAACTAGGGGATGTTGGGCAGATCTACAGATCAGTCAGCGTCTTATTGGAACTTTTAATTTATCATAACTTATATAAGGAGTCTAATGAAGGAATATAAAAATGTAACTTTTCCGAAACAGTCGTTATGTTTTTTTCCCTTTACATGGGGCAAAGGAATTGTTTTAGCTGGTGTTTTATATACATGACTGGTTAAACATACAGTTTTTCCAACTTTTTTGTTTGTTTTGCACAACTTTTGAATTAGATTACTGGTTATCCAACAATATCCATCATATATAAATATGAAGATTTTTATAGTGAAATATAACCAGTGAGGTAAACTGCAAAAATAACAAGTGACAACCTGCCTATGAGTAAATTTTGGAATGTTAATCTTGTAAAAAGTATGTATTGGTTTGTTTAAATAGTCTTGTAAAGCTTCTGTGTAATGAATCGTTTCCAGATATGAATTTTCAAAGATAGGTGTAGAGATGTTTTTTCATTCTTTTAGATGCCTCATTAAATGAGGTCTTTTATATGTTAATGTATAAAGAATATGTAAACAGGATTATTTTCAATTTTAAAATTTTGTATAGTTTAAAGATGCTTCTGTATTCTGTGTTGGTATTGTGCCACTGCAAAACTTTAGTGCAGAGTTTATATTTAGCTAAACTTGTTCTGTTAATTAAGAGAAATGCATAAATCTTTTATTCTCAGTGAAATTTGTAACTGAATAAATTGACCTATGAGAGTTGATATATTTCACAAAAATGCAAACGTTTGGCAGATGGTTTCAGATCATTTTTCAACGGAAGTTAATTTAATTTCTGAAAATGAAATGTTATGGGCTGGAGAACAAGGTGAGTAGCTATTTTAAAAGATAACTACAAAATTTACGAGGGCTATTCCAAAATACTAAACAGTAATTTTGCTTGAGTTAGCCATGGACATTTACCTCTTGTAATATAACAGACCATTGTAGCGGTCCCTGCAATTTCTGTGTTTTGTGGTGTTACCATCTGTTTGGTAAAGAAGACAGAAAGGTCCCCAGCCGCCACACTTTTCATTTAAACAGAGAAAAAGTCTCAAGGCCTAATTTGAGGCACAAAGGTTCAGTCTGACATTAACTAACATGATCTACAGTTAACTTGAGGAAAAAGAACAGTCCTCTTGCTGTGTACTCCCACCCCTTGCCTTGTCATGTGGTACTTATAAAACCTACTAGTGCACCAGACAGATTCAACTGTGAAACTAGAAAAAAACTACAATATTTTGTGAGCACTGAAAAAGCACTTCAGCTTTGACTGTGAATAATGTGCTTTTGGAGTGTTCACAAAATATTATTGTAGTTTTTTCTAGTTTCACATTAACCTTGGCTTAAGTGGTGGAGTTGAGGCTGTTTAACTTAGCCACAGTCTGAGGTGTATTTTTTTCATTGTCATAAATTTACATTTTCATTCAGCAAAAAGCATAACTAAAGTAAAGTGAATACTGACCACAGAGATGAGACACTTCTCATAAACTGCCCTTCAGTCCCATTAGGTCTCTTGTTCTGAACTGCAGCCATAGCTCTCCAGGACCGCACAAGATGGGCTGTGACAGGGATTTCCAGCACCTCCGAGGTAAGAAACCCTGCCAGAGGCATGAACACCATTCCCAGCTCACAAGCAGCATAGAGCAAAAATGTAAATTTTTATTTTTTTTCCTCTCAAAAAGTAACGACAGACCAGCCCCCGCCCCCCAAAACAGCAGATTTGGTTAGCTTTTTGGCTAAGGAAGGTTAAATAGAAATAGAAAACGTGCTACCAGAAAACGTTCAATACGCAGAAAGATGCCATGGGCGGGTGAAGCTGACCCCTCTCTCCCTTAAATAAATAGGTAAAGTCTGTCACTCCGGAATAAAGTGCAACAGTGGCAGGGCAGGGCACGTTTTCCACTCAGACAACGACGGCGTCGCGTTAAGTCCCAGCAGGCCGAGGGAGGCTCCCGGGGCGGCGCTCAGACGGCTCGGAAGGCGCCGAGGGCGTTCTCCTCCCACTCCGAGCCCGGCTCGGAGAAGCCGCCGCTGTCGTCGGCCTCCGAGAGGGGCGAGTACCGCCCGCAGAGGCCGCGCGGGGGCGGGTAGGGGCCGGCGGGCGGCGGCGGCCCCGGGAAGGCGCCCTCGGCCCCGCCGTGCTGCCGCGGGGGGCAGCCCTCGAAGTCGGCGCCGGGCGGGAAGGCGGCGGCGGCGGGCGGCCACTCGCAGCCGTCCTCCTGGTGCCGGGCGGCGCCGCACAACGGGCGGAGCGGCTGCTGCGGGGCGGCGAAGCGGAGCGGGGCGGCGTGGGGCGGCCGCGGGAAGCCCAGAGGCTGGGGGCCGGGGCTGGGACCGGGGCCGGAGCGGGCCGGCCCCCGCTGGCGGCGGGACTTGGCTCGGCGGTTCTGGAACCAGACCTGCGGAGAGAGGGCGGCGGTGAGGGGTGGGGGCGCGGGAGGCGGCGGCGTGGCGGCGGCGAGCGGGCTGCCCCTCACCTGGATGCGGGACTCGGGGATCTGCGTGGCGTCGGCCAGCTTCTCCCGCAGGTGGATGTCGGGGTACATGGTGTCCTGGAACACCGACTCCAGCGTCTCCAGCTGCGCCGCCGTGAAGCTCGTCCGCTTCCGACGCTGCGCCGCCGGCGCCCCCTCCGCCGGCTCCGCCGCCCCGCGGGGCAGCGCCGTGACGGGAGGCGAGCCCGAGCCGGGCCCCCCGCCGCCGACACCGCCCGCCGCCGCCTCACGGGGCCACCTCCCCGCCGGGAAGGGCTCCCCGAAGCGCAGCGTGGCCATGGCGGTGGGCCGGGCACGGTGCCCCGCGGGGCTTTATAGCCGGGGAGGGGGCTGAGGGGCGGGGGCGGTGGAAGGCGGCCCCGGCCCGGCGGGAGGCAGGTGAGGGGACCGGGCACCACGCTGGGCTGCTGTGAGGGGATCACCGACAGCCCTGGAACGGCTGTGAGGGGGAGAAGGAGAGTGGGCTGGGATGGAAACGGGGTGATGGGGTGCTTCTGGGGGCTGCCAGCACCTGGAGCTGGTGCTGGACTGGATGAGGGCAAAACCGGGACAGACTCCCCCAGAGCGTGGTGTTGTCAGTGTCAGACTTCCCATTAAGACTGCGACTTTATCGATGTATATTGAATACATACTCAGGAAAGAGCATGTACCCAGAGCTAATAGAGCTATTCCCAACCCATAAGTCTGGAAATGGGCTCGCTCTTTGATCTCTGACTGCTGTCACTGCCGCGATGCCCTGCAGGCCAGAAGCGGTTCCCCTGCACTTTACCTACCAGAGGTGTTCCAATAACTGTCGTGTAACAACAGCCAACACACTTCCCACGGTGGGAAAGGACCAGGGACATTTCCCAGGCCTGAAAGCTTTCATGGATACAAAATGTATAGGCCATAAAAAGGAGAAAAGGAAGCTTTGTCACACTGGGAGAGAGACAACCCGTACGTACTGTTCTTGGTAGCTCTGTACAATAGGACGGGTACACCGGTGTCACTGTGTCTGAATCAATAGGCAAAACGGGTTGGGGTCCTTCATACAGGGTTACAAAAATACAGACTCTCCAGGGTTAGTAGTTCATGCTCAGTCACTGAATTACCACACACACATTGTATTTTCTAGTACACATTCACACACTTTAATGGCAAGGGGCTGACACAGCCGTGTGAAGGTGCTGTCTGCATTGACTGCTTGCACACCTGTGGTGCTGATCACTTCCATGCTCCACGCCTGAATTTCCTTTCCTGTTTTGGCTGGCGCTTTGATGCATCCTGTTGATGAGCTGTGCTGAACACAGGCCAGGCGTGTGCTGAACAGGGGAGCACAGTGGTTCGGAGGCAAGACCAAAGCCATTGCTCTGAGCATTGCACACAAACTTCCTCTGTAGGGTTCTGGTAGCTGACCTCCTGCATTGGCCTGGTTTGCAAGGTTTGTAAGCTTGAAGAGAAGCAAGGAAGGGGTCGGTGCTCTAATTCTAAAGGAGCATGCTGCTGGGTGGAGAATAAAGGACAAGTCTTGGGCTGCCTCACAGGAAAGCAGGATGGCACAGAAGACCCCTCTTTTGTTTTCTCTTGGCAGCTTTCTCCCTCCTAGTGCTCACCACAGCTCCCACAGAGTTTCATTCCATCAATGTGCTAGAAATGATGCCTGTCAGGTATCATGGTGTGCCTCCTGCCGTGAGAAAAAGCACTCTGTCTAGATTTGGCAGAGTTTCCTTTCCCCAACGAGTTTTGCATCCAGCTGTGTCCCTTTAGTCTGACATTTCCAGTGCCTCGTAAGTGCCAGTACCTGCCCTGAGTTGTGCTAGGTAAGGCTTAGAAGTATTTAGGAAGGCATTCAGATGTTTTTCCCCCTCCAATGCTACACAATGCTACACACTTGCTTTATTTTTGTCCTGGCTAGGCACAAAGAAGAATCTTGCATCTTTCCTTGAGATGCAGAGCGATGGCACAAGTCCAGAAGTGTCTTGCTCTTTTTAAAAATTAACATGGCTAAAATTGAGATAGCTAAGGGGAAAATTGACATGGTTTTCACTACCTTGTGTAGATAACAGATTACTGCCCACTTTGGAAGCTGATCTCTACTGTGCATGTCACTGTGTGTGTGTATGTCTGTCTTCAGTATGAATTCTCTTGTGTCTAAAAACAACGTTGAACCTTTTAGCAGTGCAAATTTAGGGGTCTCTTATCTACTTGAGTGTTTTCACTACACTTGCAAAGACTTGGTGTCTTGGAGATCCTAACGTACATATCATTTTTTAATTGAAGATGGGCAGCAATTTCAAAAGCTCATGTCATGGAGCCTAGCAGAAAAAGTAGCAGTGGTCACACAAACCTGATTTATTTTCCTTAGAGGAAGTTCAAGGAAAAACAAAACAACATTTTTTTTTTGCTGTACAAGCTCAAGTTTAAGCTATATTGAAGAAGGAATGGCTGCTTAACCAATGTTAGTTCTTACAAATGTGTATATATATATATATATAGTAGAGCATAGATATTTTTATAGTTGCCTTATAATTTCCAGCTTCTCTATCAGAGCTCTGATAGCAAAAATAATGCATGCCAGCCTTGGCTTTTCAAGTGTTTGGGTTTTTTTTTGTGCCTAAAAGGAAACCTTTAGAATGAACACTTCGTTCCCCCCCCATCCCCCAGTTGCTTCTAGTTACTGTGTAACTCCTCTGACAGTGCTCTTTACAACCTCTGGATGTTTTTAGAGGTTTTCCAGTCCTTCCCAATGTACGTACACTGGGATTTACGTTTTTAGGCACATCCACACTTTTAAGTAGTATTCTAAGATCTCACTGTGATCGCATGTTCATAATCTAAAGTTGTTATTTAGCAGTGTTTGTGCTTCTGGTCCTCACAGCTGCAAGAAGGAAGAGTTTGAGGAGGTGAGCTGCATGTTGTCCTCACTTTGGGACTGCTTGCAGATGTGTTGAAGCTTATTCTTGAGAAATGCGAGCTGCCTGTCCATCATGGGTGCTCAGCTCCTTGCCAGGGCCCCGGTGGGGTGCTGAGGAGGTCCTTGCTGTGTCATCTTTGCTCCTCACAGGACCCCACACGTCATCCTCTGCTCATAGGGGTGTCCCAGAGCAGTGTCAGATCCTGGTGACACCAGACCCCTGTACAGGACAGTGGTCATGCAGGCCAGTAGTTATCACTGGTTATTCCAGATCACAAAGTAAAGGTCCAGTCTTGCATGCACAGGTCTTCCGTGGTGTTAAAGTAAATGTGATCTGAGCAGCGTTTGTGTCCTTTCTGAAAGGTGACTGGCTTGTTTGGTTAGGATTTGATAACATCTTTACGTATACAATATGTTAGTCATTGAAAATTAAACTGCTGCCTTTCTTTGTTTTTAGCAGCAAGGAACTCTTCAGCATCTCCTGACTCAAGCCTTGTGTTTAGGAGGGGGATGTGAGTTGATAAAGTAAGCCATTTCCTGGGAGGTGTGAGACGGGACTTCAAGACCTCACCGTGCCGTTCGTGTATTCCGTCCTGAAGAGTCGATAAGAGCTTCAGACACAGAAAAAGCCTCGAAGAAAGCAGCAGTGGGGGAGGCGCAAGAACATCGCAGATGCATATGAAAAGATCAAGGGGCTGCATTTGCTAAGTCCCAACAGGAACAGATTTGGGGTGAGATGTCCAGGTTCAGAGGGGATCCAGACATAGCAAAGGGGCAAAAGTAGAGTACGTCTGATGGCTGGCAGCCGGCTCCCTACCTTCAGAGGGGAAGATCAAGTATTTGGGAGTGGGAAGGAGATAAGAGCAAATGGCAGGGGTGGTGTCAGGAAGGGGGAAAGGAAAAGGTAATGGGGGGATGCTACCCGGAGACAGGTAAGGCTGGTTGGAAGGGGCCCAGATATTTAGGGTTGAATTAAGACACTGTGAAACCTGAGCTTGCCTTTGAGCTTGGAGAGACCCTGAGAGTGGCAGGTTGCATGTATCTGGCAGTCATTTTGCTTCTGAAGTGAGTGGGCAGTCTCAAAAATTCCTGTGGCAGTAAACCTTAGGCTTAAGCAAATCCTTGTTGCCTTATTTTCTCTGTGCCCTCTCTGTTTTTGTGGAGCATGATGCTGTGGAAGAGCTTAAAGCATTTAACTGTGTTCATCCTGTTGCTTTGCTTATTTGTATGCTCTGAATGAGGTCTCTAGAAGAGTCATATCCTATCCTTACAGATATTTTTCCTTAAAGAAGAATTTTATAACACTTGTTGATGCAGGTGCTTGTATATATACAATTATTGGGTTATCTGAACTCTTCAGTAATGTGTAATTAATTCACAGCATGGGCATGGGAAGAAACTCTTATCTCTGCAGATAAATTAAAAGAAGAAAGGAAGGTGAGAAGGGGAGAGCTAAGGAAAAAGATAGAGCCCTATTTGCTTCCTTTTCGTACAGTACCCACTTACCTATAGCCAGCCTGCTATAGCAGCCAGAATATGTACACACAGCAGTGCTGGCAAGGGAAGGCAGGTGATAATGTAGCTGAGGGGCCAAGGCTTCTTTAATAGCACAGAATAATAAGCAGAAAAGTTCCAATAGTCCCATGTCTACATTTTTTGGACTGCTTGGTCTTAGCAGGCAGTGTTAAGCCGTTGTTTTCTACCATTGCTAAGCTGACTCCTAAGCTGTCACCCCTTGCATGTGACACGGTCTTCCTTCTACCCCAACTTAAACAAACAAATGACAACCAGAAGATCTCTGTTTATTGCAGTATTTGGTATCTTAGTGCCTGAACTGCTGAAATCAGTAGATTTTATAAGAATCTCATTTTTTCATGTTATTTTTTGTAAAGCTAATGTCTTACAGTTGTTGAGAAAAGAATCCAAATGTGAAGCAAATTGTGCTCAGACGGTTCAAAGCCAGAAGGCAATGGAAAGAGACAGAATTTCTCTGGTAAGGTCAGATGCCTGCAAGCAATGTGAACACAGAGCCGCTTTCTTTCTCCTCCCCAGCTGCCCTGGTGCTGTGAAACCCCACAAGTGTTCTGTGTCCGAGTGCACTGCAGGTTTCTTCAGCTGGCTGCCCTGCACATCCCTTCTGTGGCTCAGGCGTGTGCTTGGTACATGCTGAGGGTGTTGCTCAGGCTTCTAAATGTTACCTGTCTTCTTTTCGGATTAGTCTTAGAGACAAGGGCCTGTTGGTCTTGAGTATTTTGGCACTTGCAACCAAGTCATTTTACTTTGCAATGGATTTTTATTTTATTTTATTTTCCTGGGGTGTTTTATTTCAAAGATACTCAGCCCCCTGTACTGTCTGGAAGATTTTCAGCTTTAACATTTAGGTGGAAGAGGGAAGTTCCACCTGAGCTGAGGATTTGCAGCTGATCATTAAGTCAGCAGTTTCTGGTGATCAGAGCTGGGGAGTACCGTGGTTACTGTGCCATTTGATGAAGTAATGCTCTTCCATGCATGAATTGACTCATATTCCTTTGCTATTTAAAGTTGCACTGAAGAAGAGACAGAGAGAGAAAATGCCACATAACAAACTCAGCTGGCATTATTTCTGTGGGCTATCCTGATGTCTGTAAGCCCACAGCATGATTTTCTGGTGTCTGGATTACACTCAAGCTTTGCATGCTTGCATAGAAAAGCACCCCATCTTCCTCCCCGCCTGTCCTCTCTCCCTGCCCCAGGTAAGCAGACCCACACCATCCTGCGTGCTGCCCCGATCCTCTCTGCAAACATGGGCATGTCCCAGCTGCCTCCTCCCAGGCACTGTCCCTGCCCTCCACCCTTGCTGGTGCCCCCAGTGCCTGCCTTGTGCAGCTATGACCCCAGACCTTCCCAATGCTTCGTATTCCCTCTCACCCATTTTACATCTCAGCTCTTTTTCTTCCCCATTATTCAAACTTGGCTCCTTTGCTTTGCTTTCTGGCAGGGTTTTCTATTTGACTTCTATTTTTCTATTTGACTTTGGCCCCATTTATCAAGTGCACACCCTTGTCACCTCTTCAGTCTAATCCTCTCCTTTGTTGTCAGAAGGTCTTCCTTTTTCTTTTTCATTGGTAGTTTTATCTCTTTCTCCATTATCTTTTAGTCCCGTAGATTCTTTCCCCTCTCTTTCGCATTTGACCAAGCTTGTCTTATCGGTATCACTTTTTTTTTTCAGACTTTTCTCCTTGACAGGTTTTCTTCCCCATTCCCTGGAATTTTCTCCATGCCACGGGACACAAGCCAAAGAGCAAACGTGTGTTCTTCTAAAAGACAACTGCAGTCCCAGACGGAGGGTGACTCCAGGCAGTGGTGATCACAGCAGCTCCCTACTGCCATCTTAGCCAGGCCGTGTATCCTTAGGAAACCACATTTTCCCTCTTCTACAACCATATCTTCATTACCTGGCAGGCTGTCCTAAGGTCTTAGAGGTAAGAGAGGGTAGAAGGGAGTGGTGAGTTTGCTGCAAGACTGTTCAAAAGAAGGGTTGTGGTGGTTTCACTCAGGTGGGCAGCCAAGCTCCACCACAACCGCTCTCACTCCCCTTCCTCAAAGGAAAAGGGGAAGAAAATAAGATGAAAAATGCTCAAGGGTTGAGATAAGGACAGGGAGATAATTCAGCAATTACTGTCACAGGCAAAACAGACTCTGTGGGGGCAGCAGCAGGTCCCTTTGGAGTCAGCTGAAACTGGCCCTTATCTACCATGGGGCAGCTTCTGGATTCTTCTCACAAAAGCCACCCCGGAAACCCCCTGTCACCAAAGCCTAGCCACGTAAACCCACTACAAGGGTGCGGCAGCACTGTGGTGTGTGTTTCTGTTTGCAGTGCCACCATGACTGTCATCTTCTGTCGCCACACTCAGCCATCATTGCCTCAAGTGCGGGCACAAAGTCGTTATGACAGCGGCTGGAAACTGCAAAACTGGGCACAATGTCACATCCATCGTTAAAAAAAAAGGCAGAAGATAAGGAGTTTCCTTGGAATAATCTCTCTTGGTTGAACTGTTGCTCAAGGCTAGCAGAGGCACACAGTGCTGTTCCCAGGAGAGATCCCTCTTCCAGAACAGGGATCCCTGTGCCCCCTTCCTGCCCTCCAGGTCTTACCTTAGTGCTGTTCACAAGGTGCGCAACAATGCAGCTTCACCAGATTCTTTTGGCTAGCCAATGTGGAAAAGCTGTTTTCAGACATGAATTTTATTTAGGACCATGTAAAACAGGTATGCACAAAGAGCTGTAGGAGATGGGGTCACTGCAGGTCTGCCTGACTTCTCTCTGCCCGTGCTTCCCATAATCAGTTTTCAAACTCCTGCCAGCATCCTCAGCAGGTACAGAAACCACGGACCGCATCACACACCTATTCACTTGTTCTTCACAACAGAAGGAGAGTGCCTCCTGTGAAGCACGGTGGAGGAATGCTTGGAGGCAGCACGGGTAGCTTTGCGGGGGACGCTGTAGAGCACCGGTCTCGGTTGCCCTGCACAAAGTACACCCAGGTGACACCAGCTAGGCAGCAATTAGCGTGCTTCAGGTAAAATTACTTAGTATGCGTGACTTCAGCTCCACAGCTGGCAGTATTTGTAGCTGACAGAAATGTTAGGCATATGGAAGAAACAAATCCTGTATCTCATCCCGTATCTCCAGCAGGTGGAGGAAGGAAGTGGCTTTTCATGCACTGGAGTATCCCAAGTGCAGAGGTTTTGCCTGGGAGGTCTGTGCTGCTACAAATTTCACCTCCAGCTGTTATCATCCCCGACACCCCTGAGTTCTGAATGAGCTTCTCCCAAACCCAGCTTCGTTATTTCTTAGTAGCAAGTGTCTTGCTGGTGGAAAGCACTCTCCTGAAAGCTCTGGAAACTGCTGATCAGGCCCCTGAAGGGGCTTTGGTGTGAGATGCTCCTCACCAATGTTTTTCATTGCACAGCTGCTGTTACCCAGCTTCTAGCAGCACCACAGTGGCACCCAGTGTAAAAGCAGCAACTGTGATTTTAGAGGTTTCACGGTCACGGTTCTCCAGAGGCGTTTGGTCTTTCTAGAGCACTTCTTGTAATGGGTACAGGGAAAAGGATGAAAACATACCCAATGGTTTTACTGCTTTTCTGGTGTTTCATCGCTTCCGATGGCCCTCTCTCCTCCCAGCAATGCATGGCTTTAAGGCTGCGGAGGCTGGGTGGAATATATGTTAGAGTGAGACTCTATTTAGCCATGATGTCAACTGCAGCCAACTATAAAAAGATCAGTAATGCTCTTTGGAAGTGTAACAGCTGCTGCTCTACACCCTCTCTTCTGTATTAACAGTCTGCCCTATTTCATGTGCACACAACCAAAATAAAATATTATAGCAATCGTCTTGTTATATAGTTCAAGGAATGTGGGACATAAACTCCCCAGAAACTAGGAGGGATTCAAGGTTAGCTGAACTGGGTAATTTTACACAGTTTGTTAACAAAAAGGTAATTTTATCCTGATCTGCGATATAGCCTGACTTTAACTTAGCACTTGGCTACGTGCCATTAGCAGTTCCTACACAGTGACAATACACCAGCAAAGCTTTTCTTAGGGCAGTTTTGCTGGGTGATACTCACATACAGTTAGGTATAAAGGCATAGAGGTATGCTCTAGCAATACAAGAAGCAGAGCATCGCCCCCGTGGTTTGGTCAGCCACGTCAGGCTGGGTTTGCCATGGCACAGACAGCGAGGTGCCACCGCTCAGGCAGACGGAAAGCCCCAACCTGCCCCACAGTGCAGAGCAGCTTACAGGTCCCTTCTGCATCCTCAACGAGACAAACCACTGCAGAGGAGCCACGCTGTTGTACCTGGGTTGATTTTGTTTGTTTTGTAGTGCAGATAGGGTCTTTGTAGTGGGGGTGAGGAACTGCCTGTTTGTAAGTGACATGTAAAGTCCTTTGACACGGGTCTGAAGTGGCGGTGAGCTCACCAGTCTGGGAGGAAATGATCAGCCCCAAACACGACTGTTACCGAAGGTGACAGGACAGTTAGGCGATGTGAGGAGTGATTTTGCATCAGACAGAGCCACCGGGCTGGAAACACGCATACTGTAGGACAGGCCCTTCTGTGTCTCTGAGCTCTGACTTAGCTCACTGGGCCGTCTTGGCACCCAGTTCCCACACAGGAATACTTCAGAGGCACGCAGAAGTGAAAGCAAGCTGCCTGCAGTAACACGGGGAGTCTGGGACAGAGCTGAGGAGCAGCCTCAGCACCAATGCTCCTTCCTGGCTCTGTTGTAAAACCCGGGGGGGTTCCCCCACTTTCACAGCTTTTCTCTGTTCTGCAGGTGTGAGCAGCATCTGGTAGCTTAAGTCCCACTCTCATGCAGCCTAGAGAAAAACAGGCCCTCCCTAGCTGTTGTCCAGCAGTTGTGCCACACGATGGCCCTGTGGATTACGGGGGGGCTAGCAGAGGCTGCTCGAAGCAGGAGGACTCTAGTGGTTTGGGATTTGCCTCTGCTTCATCACTGCACCGGTGCAAGGGACAGGTAGCACAATGGGGCACCACCAGCCCTTGATGGCTTTTCTCTGGAAACAACTCACCAAAAAGGATCACTGGGGCTCTGTTTCTTTTTCAGGTGAACCTCATAGGGCTCAACACCCTAGTTCACAGTGTGGCATACGAATTCTTGTAAGAAACAGCTGCCAAGTGCAAAATTAGCAGAGTAAGAGCTGGGGGAACTAGTTTCTTGTACGTACAAATACACATGCAAGCACACACTGTATGGTACAAATACACATGCAAGCACACACTGTATGGTTGTTTGAATAAAATCACGCTGAAGAAGGGTGACGTCAACAGAGTTGAATTTACATGCTACAGCATGTAGCAATATGCTGTCAGGTAAGAATTGGCACATGTTTGTGTCGTGTATACATCATGATAGTCGGGGGGGCCCCCCCCAAGCTGAGGTGCTGTGGAATTTAAGCTTGCATTTTTTGAATGGCTCTTAGAAAACTGGGTACTGGAAATTCTTGAACATTCAGTAACTCCCCAGCCAGAGCTTTTATTTTGTCCTCTACTGCTCCACAGATTAAGACTTTAATATATCCCGTGATAACTAAGAGTTCATTTCATTAGATAATGAAGCGTTAACAGTCTCCATTCTAAATAGGGATGCCTGAGACTGTTCGCAAAGCTTTTGCCTTCCTTTGTGTGAATCCTTGTGACAACTAAGTGGCTTCCACACTTCTAGAATTGAGACTGGTAAATCATTGGCCGTGCGCCCACTTGTTCAAAGAAGAAAAGAAAATAGTATGCAATCCTACACTGGCGACAGGACGAATCTGTCTTTCTCATACAATAGCCACAGAAACCTTAGGTGCCTGCTATTCTGATTCCGTGGCTATGATTTTCCACAGTGACCAGTTTATTTAATCCTTTCACTACCTCTTTGTAGGGCCTTGGAGCTTCAGGGTGTCAGAAGGAATCATCAAACTAACTTCTGCAAGGCATTAAAATGTAAGGTCTTGCAGTGTGCCACTGGAGGTGGGGGGGGGGGGGGTAAGGCATTTTCTCTAAAAGCAGACATACTCCTTCTAATGTACTTTACAAATTTAAGAAAACAAGAAATTAAAAAAAAAAAAAGCAACAGCAAACAAACAGTATTTGGATACTTTTGCACTTAGTGTGTTGCTAAAGCTTACATCTTGTTTCTTTTACTTCTGGTTAGAGAAATTTTCTTCTCTAGGCCTTCAGGACCTATGTTTGGGATTGCTGCAGCCCAGACGCTGAATAAAACACTTCAGGTACTTCTCTCCTGTTCAGAAATCTAGCTGATGAGATATGATCACCTTGAATAAGCTTTTCCCTTGTAAACTTGTTTAAGCTTTTCCTTTGTAAACATCTTTTCTACTTCTTGCCCTGTTCTTCCCTCATAAAACTCCCTCACATGCCAGCCATCCCAGACCCTGTTACGAGATACATGAGGTCCCCAGCTGATGACTCCATGACTACACTGAATTATTTGTTACTGTCCATCCCCTCCACATACAAAGATTCCATTATCTTGCAGAAAAGCATACAAAAGGAAGAGGATTCAACGTATCTCTATATTTAAGAGGAGAAATATATGACCTGTTCAGCAGTGATTCCTCTCAAGCATCAGCAAGATACAGGCCAGAAGGTATGTAAATAAATATTTTAAGCCAAAAGTGCTGTTTCAGGTGACAGATGTACTCGATATGCCAGTCTTGACTTTAGGCTTGACGAAAAATGAGGGTTTGGTAGTTTAAGGAATTCCAGCTTACCATTTAACTTATTCACACTCCTCTCTTTGCAGCCTTGACAATTGTATTGACTCAGTTTTTTAGGGGACTGGGCTGTGAACCAGATCTTGGAATAAAGCTGTTTAAAAACAACAACAGCAACAAACAACAACAAAACAGGGAGGTGAGGAGGGAGGAAAGAAGGGAGGTTGTATCTCACTAAGATCCATCACTGCCTTCTGCAGTGATGGGAAGAGGAGCCACCATCTCTCACTTCTGAATGCCAAGAAAAGGTAGAGGTACTAGTGCAGCCTGTAAATAAACTTAGATTTGTGATACTGCCTTGTAAAAAAAGGATCCTGCATTACTCTTGTAAGAAATTATGCTATTGCTTATCTCCTTTGAGGATATCCTACTCACACATAAAGAAAATGGGAAGTCCCATCTCAGTAATCTGTCCAGTGCTATCAGTTAAGAAACTGGAGTGAGGAGGTTTTAGCTCATTTCCATCTTTGTTCAGTAACTTTGCTTTCCATAATCTACTCTGATTTTATTATCCTGGGTGAGAAATAAAAATAAAATAAATGAGGAAATGATGCCAAACACTCTCGCCAGTCTGATGGGACTTGGGTGATCCTCAGCAGTTCTGCTGCGCAGTAGATTTCAATCTATGGCTGTTGCCTCTGTGAACAACTTCCCAGGTCCATAAAAGCCATAACGGGGTGGAAGTCGATAGATTTAGGTCTGCGTCTCCACTAGCAGTCCACAAATCAGAAGAGGCTGAAATTGCCTGCGGTAGTGCAACTCTACCAGCACAGAATACAGGAGATAAAAATGCACTGAGAATGTGTTTGTTAGAGCAGAAGAGCACAGGTAGGAAAGCAAACTATCTAGTCTAACAGCAAGGTAGCTGACTTGGTATAGCTACTTGTTAAGGTGCAATCCAGTATTATAGTTGAGCTAATCTGTGATCTATTTGCTGTCCCTGTTTCCCGGTTACATTACTTTCCTTATACTGCATCTAGTTCCTGTGTGGCCACAGGGCAATTCTGTTCATCTGACTGCCAACAGCAGAAAACTAACTGTGCCATAAAAATGAATAGTTTTTGTCTAGATCAGCCAGCTGAATCAACTCACACAGGAGTTGCTCCATTGCTAGATTCAACACAAGAGGGACGGAGGGCACAGGTAGGAGCAGCAGTGAAACCACCACTATTTAGCATTAGCTCGCAGCTCTAACTGCAAGCTGCCCATGAAAGGACAACCTGCTCCCGTCTTCCTTTCCCTGCTCCCAGTAGAATGCTCCTACCACCTCCAGTGCTTGTCTGACCCCTCAGAAAACTAGGCCTGCTCTCTAAGCCAGCAAGAAACTAACCCAGCACCTAGAAAGCAAATAGTTTTCTGCCTGCTTAATTAGTTGAAGAAGAGAGGTGGGATGAGCATAAAAGCTGGTACAAGGATGCTGAAAGGACTGTGTGGTGTGCTGTGTGGCTTGGAGGAGTCTAGGGTGGCTCCTTATGACAGCAGCCATTTCAAGAAAACTCATTCTCAATTTAACCCAAAGCAGGAAAAAAAAAAAAAAAAAAAAAAAGAAATTAAAAAGAGAGCCACAGCTGAGCAGATTCTTCATTGAAAAGTGTGCACCTGACCATTAGATGAAGAAGGACAGGTTTAATGCATGCTTTTGAAAGGTATGTTATCCTCCTGACTGCTGAATGGAAGAGAGTGACATGAACAGCACTGCATGTTGCACACATGGCCCCACTCCTCCCCAGACACCGGCAGGAGGGTCAGCACACAGTTTTGCAACAAAAGCACTTTGCTGCCTATTATTTCCTGTGCTATTGGGTGGGTTGGAGGCCCAAAGGCAGATATAATTCATTTTAAAATAAATCCAAAAGGAAGGGACACGGGAGAGAAGAACCTGGTACAATAGCAAAGTGCAGAGGAGGATATACCCAGAATATCAGGAGAACTCAGGGCAGGCAGGGTTTTACTGGCTCTGCAGGGGTCCCCCACTGGGGACACGTGCTAGCTGGGTTTAGACGCTGACTCAGAGGTCAGTAGCCTCCTGGAGGTGTTTTAGAAGAGCACCGAGAGGTGCTCTGAACTTACATGGGTGGAAATCATTGTTCTGGCTGTTGATTCACAGTTTTTTCTGGGCAGGCAGCCAAAAATGCAGTTGCTAATTGCACCAATTTCCATGTCCTCTCTACTGTAAAATGAGTTTATTAGAGGAGTTGGTTAAATTCAGGAAGTGCTCAAATTCCTGGCTATATCTCATTTAGCAAAGACTTCTTGATAACAGCGCTGTACTTCTCTCAGCGAGTGCCTGCAAAAGGCGTGATCGGTTACTCTACTGCTGCAGATAGAATTGTATCAGCATAAGATATATTAAACTGCTACAGTTTATTTTATCAGACTGAACTGTTCTTTTATGATCACCAATATCTGTTATAACTGCATCCTCCTAAAGGATGTTCGTGTGCTGTCAAAATGGCAATATTGCGTGAAGACGGACTTTAGCACGTGCATTTTTCCTCGTGAGTCTCTCCAGCACTCTGTCAATAAACCAGTTTTCAGCAGTTTGCTAAAAAGGTATTGCCAGGCCCTACATCCGATTAACTGCTATTTTGCAGCTCATGTAATAATTTAAAGAAGTCGGCGTGCATGCCACCATAAATTACTACGTAAATGCAAGGCAGCAGCACAGTGAACTGGCACCTTCATAGCAGAGACAAGTATTATCCACCCTGCTGCAAAGAGGTCCCAGAAGGGACCAGAACATGCTTTCAAGACTGCAACTGTGCTGCAGAATTTCAGAGTTGTCTAACAGGATGTGAAACACACAGCACTGTTTGTTCTTGTGTGCAAGGCAAGATTAGACCATGCTTTAGAGGAGACCTCTTAAAGGAAAAATAAAAGAGTATTGTACTTATTTTCAGGCATCGACCCAAATTACATATGGGTTTCTACTCAAAAAAAAAATCGTGTTTTTTTTTTTTTTTTCTCTGTTTCTGGAGATTTCATTATTTCTTAGTAAAACTGAAACTATTAGTTCTGGAGGTGGCAGTGGAGGAGGTCTTGCAGAAATGGATTCAAAGTGTTCTCTTGCTTAACTTAAAAGCAGAAGCATAAGTTAGTTAGCATAAGAAGAGTTACACGTGTTTAGAACACATACAGAACTCCTGAGACGATGCACTGCTTTTTGCACATGCAATAGGATCACGCTGGGCTCCTTTACTTCAGGAAAACCAATAAGCCACTATGAAAAACAGCTCAGTGGTGGATGAGGTTGAGCGGTCACCAGAATGGGCAGTACTGGCAGATAAACTGTAGGTCCTCTGACAAAGATGTTTTCAAACAGGCTTAAAAAAAAAAAAAAAAAAAGAAAAGAAAAAAAGAAAAAGAAAAGAAAAAGAAAAGAAAAATGATTTTTTATAAAAAGACTGGGATCAACAGAACTGTAAGGAGAAAAGAAACATATTTACATCCACTCTTTAGTCTAGATTTTTATCAGCCAGAGCAATTGAGAGACATAGGCACAAATCATTTTTGCTTCCCTTCATGTTACTAGCAGTGTTAGGAGACCTTTATGCTGTAGCAGTGCCTCCATAGGTGTTTTTTCCATGTAAGATCAGCTATTAATCAAACAGCTGACTTCTTTAAGGAAAGGCAGACAAAGAGAAGGCCTGTTATTTACAGTAAAAGAACTTGAATGTTTTCTTCCTTCTGGTCCTAGTCTGTTGCATCCAGCAAAACTCTCATGAATGCAAAATGAAGACAGTAAAAAAAGAAACAGAACTGGCATTTTCTGGAAAAAATGTAAATCCTACTGCTACTCACAATTACAAATTAATTCATGATATCATAGAATCATAGAATGGTTTGGGTTAGAAATGACCTCTAAAGATCACCTAGTTCCAATTCCCAGCTGCCAGACCTTGGGGAATTTAATCTATTGATCTGATCATCTTCCCAAAGATAACCCTCACATAACACATAACCCTCCCTTCCAGGCAGCCCACTTTCCTGTCTCCCAGCGAAAAGACTGGGAGCACATTCCTGAACTAGAGGAGCTCTGCGCTGGTATGATAACAGTAGGGCCGGGAACGACGTTGATACCTGTTTTATTTAACGCAGCCATTCCTACAAAGCTGATAACAGTAAATCATTCATAGTGAATGATTTACATTTCTGAGCCTATAACACAGTGCCAGATCTAACTGCTCAGAGATGTTCATTTAAGATAACCAAATATTTAGCAGCCCTTGCTGTTAAACACAGAAGGCACCATTTTACAAAGCAAGGTGTCTTGCCCAGCTAGAAGCCACTGTGCCAGTGGCACTCCTTTAAAGCACAGCCCCAGCGGCCAGGAACACACACGTTTCACCCATGGGCACCTTGGGAAGAAGGACTGGTGATGGTCTTGGTACTTGTGAGTACCAGGAAGAGTTAGTTTAAGTCAGACTTGTGCCCCATGAATATTTTAATGGTTTACTGTACAGTTGGAAATGATATTTTTCACTGTTAAACATTTACCAGCTTCAATTAAATAATTGATTTATTCTACAAAAAGTTTCTAGGACTATGTTTCCTAGCAGAGGCTGCTATTGTTGGACTAGACTACCTCTCTGGGACTTGAATTTCTCCTGTATTTCATTTCCCATGCATAACCAGCTCTTACAATAAATGAATTATTTACTGGCTGAGCAGAGCATCTTCATCTTAACCATGAATTAAGCTAACGGTTTTCTCAAATATATAAATTACTGGGAACTCTGGGAAAATATCTCTTCATTTGTTATTACATTATTCCAGACAGGATTTCCTGATGGAAAATCTCAACCTGCATTTTTTTTCCAGTATATCACAGCTCTTCCCCTTCCTATACCTGATCAGGCACTCAGCCTGCCTGCTAACTGCACATCACAGCATTTATGCTGACACTGCGTATTTGTCTTTGTAGCAACTCGGAAACTGTGTGAAACAGAGGAGAGCAATGTAGCAGGTCTATTCCATGCTCACCGGATAGCTGTGCAAGGGTAGGGCAGGCAGGGAGCCGCTGATGGCAAATCTCTGCTGCTGGCAGAAGAGAGGAGTAGTCACACGTTTGCTAAATGTACCAAATATTTGCTACAGGAGAGATCCTGTAAGGAGACAAATCAGTTTTCTGTGATTATTCTCCAAATCAGCTTGTCAAGCAAGATGCTTGTGGATTTAGCTTGGATTTCGCTTGGCCTCCAAACGTGAAGGCAAACTAAGGGGCTGTCCAGTTTCAAGCAGCTCCTACCATGAAGCAGAAACACCTCTGGTTTTGCTAGTATATAAAATGAAATAAAGATTTCCTTCCATTTGGGTGAAACAGCAAACCCTGTAGAGATGTCATTAAGGACATCTCTTTCTTTCACTTGAAGGATGCATTTAGGATAAAGAACTCAAAGCTTCTTAAAGCAGAAATGTTAAGTTTAATCTCACTATGGATTAAACTGTAAAATGAATGCAAAATAAAATATTTATGAAGTACAAACTCTGCAAACCAAGCAGGAAATATGTCAGACCAGAACTTTGAAAACAGATATTTTAATACAAGTAATTTTATAGATGAACTAACGAATCTTAAAGCAAAACTGATACTGAAATGCCAGACTTTGTAAAGCAGGGTGCAGGCATGAGGAGATAAAATTATCTGTGCTGCTGATAGCCCGCTACACGAGATAGCAGCAGAGTCAGCACAGGGAACTGCATGCCCTGGAAAGCAAAAATCATCAGAAGAGGATGATACAACCTTGTTCCGTAGTCTTAGGATAAAGCAAACAGTACGGTGTTATGTTTGTGATCCTCAACCAAAAGGAAAACAAAAGCTATTGAACATGCTACAAAGGATTTCTGATTGGTTGTAAAATATCTATTGAAGCTTAGATCAATCATCATCTGAGTTAAATTCTGCCTCTCTCTACACACGTTTCTAATCAAGCGTCCTGTTCGGCATTCGCTCTGTCGAGAAACACCAACTGGAAATTAAGTGAATACAGCTTTCCATTTCTTCTCACTTTCATCCAAGGGCACTCTATTAGGATGAACACTTTATTAGGATGACTTTATAAAATCTCTTCAGCGTTCCTGAGCGGTCAGCAGGTGGATATAAAGCTGCCCTGAACAGAAGAGAAAACCCCCAGGCAGCACGAGCAGCTTCGTGCCGCGCAACCCAGGAAAATGGTGGCAGCCCAGCAAAGACCTGTGGACGGAGGGCTCCTGAATGTGGGGCCGTTTGCTTTTCTCTCGTGTTTGGTTCTCCCTGTGGTGGCTTCATGGATAGCGAGCGCGTCCCACATTTTGGTGAGAAACGCGACCAAGGCTTTCGTGAAGCCCTGTGACGGACTGCTCGCACAGAGGTGCACGGGGCTGTCCCCCGGTGCAGCACGGGGTTAGTTAGTTAGCTACCTAACAGCGCCTCACGCCCAGGGCTCAGGCGGCTGACGGGCACCATCCCCGCCCGCCGCCCTCCTTCCCCTCAGGTGCCGCGGGGGGGCGGCCGTTGGCGAAGGGCGGGCCCGGAAGATCCGGGTCGGAGGGGACGGGAAGTCGGGACGTGGCCGCCGCAGCGGAGCCGGAGGATGGCGGCGGCGCTGGGCTCGGGCCGCCTGGAGGTGTCCGTGGACGGGCTGACGCTCAGCCCCAACGCCGAGGCGCCGCCGCCGCCGCCCTGCGAAGCGAGGCCGGGGCAGGGCGAGCCGGCCGCGGGGAGGAGCCGAGCGGGGCCCGGCTGCACGGGCCAGGCGGAGGCCGGCGGGGAGGCGGCGGCGGAGGAGACGGCGCTGAGCCCGGAGCGGCGCTGGGGCTTCGCGCTGGAGGAGCTGTACGGGCTGGCGCTGCGCTTCTTCAAGGGTAGGCACCGGGAAGGGAGGCGAGGCCAGGCGGGGGCCGGCCCCGGGCGGTTCGGAGCCGGGCGGAGCCGCGGGCTCCCGGGGGGCGCGGGGCGGGCGGCGCCGGGGGTGAGGTACTGGGGGAGGGGGGTTTGTGCCGGCCGGGTTAAACACGGCCCAAAAAGGAGCCCAGCGCTCGGGTTTGTCCCTGCAGGGAGCTGGAGGCAGCTCGCCGTGCTGCGTTTGTTCGAGAGGAAGGCAGTCGTGTGGTGGCTGAGGAAGAGAGGCGCTCGCTGTGCTGTTAGGGTGTGCTGCAGCCTTGGAGCACCTCAGCTCTGTGTCACTGCTGGCCTCGGGGCTGCAGCCGCTTCATTAAGGGCACGGGGTAGCGGAGTGCTTGTGTTAAGGATGATTTTGGTCTGTATGTGTAAAGGTTGGTCTGGTGGGCGTCTGCTATGAGGTGACCCGCGGCAGAGCCGCCTTTTCAGAGGGTGAGTGTGCCAGCAGGTGGAAAGCTGGGAGGACAGGCATCTTCTTAGTCACTTGGGTTGACTTACACCCCAGCAGTTGTTAGCATGTAAAGCTGTAGGCAGCGTTCTGAGTCCTGGCCCTGTTCTTATTTACTTTCACAAAGCATTTCTTAAGTTAAATTCTAGCATAGATTTTTTTATTTTGTAAGAATCCGTGAATCATGAAGGTCTTGGTTTCTTGTGTCAGAAGCTGCTGCCACCACGTACCGGGCTGGGAGCGCTGTAACTCCTGTCTCTTGCCGCTCTGTACAGCAAGCTGCCTGGGAGGGTTTTAGTTTCTTAATGAGTGTTTGTTTTTTAAAAAACAATGCAAAAAAAATGTTTCTGTAGTAACAAATGCCACATCTCAGTAAACTGGGATTTCATTTTGTCTTTGGCTTAATATTCTGCTGAAAGCGGTATTGACAGTATAGAAATTCCGTGCTGCGCTTGGGCTTACCTAGTGTGTGTCTAGTACATCTCATCTTCTAATACTCGTTCTTTGCATTTAACTCCTTTTGAATGGCTAGAACTCGTGTTTCCAGGCTATAGATCATTGCGTTGCATTCATTTTGTCTCAGTTTCTTTGTTGCCTGCCATTTGTTAAAAGCTCAGCTGCTATTTATTGCTACCCTTTAGCCTTCCACAATTTCTTGCAATGCACAATTTCGTTCATAAGAGAACTTTCCACCTTGGGTGAAGCTGTCAGACTTTCCAAATGAAGACCATGCTCCTCTGGCCTTATGGCTAGAATAAGTCATGCAAAATTATTGCCTCTATCTTCATGTGATTTATTTTTTTTGCTGAAACTGGTGTAACACAAGGGTTTTTATTTATAGATGTGATGATGAGCTACAGGAGCTTATAATACTCAGATTAGTGATTCTGCTAGCTCGTTCTATATCTGTATGACTCTGAAAGTAATTGGCCTTGTTTCCAAATTATTTTATCTGCTGTCAAAACAACGGTGGGAGTGGGCAGCCTTGTAGATGCTGAGGAACAAATACAGATTTCTCCTTTACTTCAGGAAGGAACACACTCGGGATCTGAAGGCTGACGTGTGTCGACAGGGATGAATTCTGAATGCCAGTTTTCTGATCATTCTTCTACGCCGTATCGATACGGAGGTGGTGGTGGGGAAATCTTTGACAAACTTGATCCATCTTAAAGCTGGTTGGTACCAGTGCTTCAATTTGTGATATGGAAGCTATCTTATACATACAGCTCCTGTGAGGCAAGCTAGTGACTAAAGGCAGCCTGTGGGGAGGTTGGTGTCTGGGTTAACTGTGGCTGTTGGGATGGGGGGAGCTTGAGCAACCAAAGAAGTTGCTGGATGTCAAAGGTAAGCGGTGATCACCAGTTCGGTAGCTTCTTTTCTGCTTCAGCATGTAGAGTGAGTTCTCTGGTTGTAACTCGTGATGCACTCTCTTCCTAGAAAGTCGATTTTGATCAGTTAGGTATTGCAATGGCTACTAACGCTTGTCTGTGGTGGCATATTGCAGAATTGCTCAGAGCCAAGACAGGGTGGGAGTGCGTGTAAACAGGGTGAAAAACCCAACTGCAAATATTAAAGAGCCTCAAAAGCTACTTTAGTCTGTCTCTGATAAAGAAAGACAGAGGAGTGTCTCTGGCAGCTGCTTTTGCTTGTGGAACTGGGAACTGTCAGTGCAGGTAACTTGTTCAAGGTGTTAGCTGTGTCCTGCTGTAGGCTGGCATAGCTCTGCCGGCAAATCTCTCCCAGTATCAACCTGGCTTTACAATTTTCTGTATCATGTGATTGAAATACCATTTTACTCAGCCTTCAGTATATGACAGTCCCTGAAGTGTGTTGTACATTGTCTGAAGTGACTTGCAGTGCTGTATATCTGCACAGGCTGTACAAACCAAATCACTTTGCAATGTAAAAGCTCTCCTGGTGCCATAAGTACTCTGACTTTGTTTGACTACTCCAAGTTATTTCCCCTTATCCTAACCGGAGTGCATCTTCAGCACAGCAGCATAGCATTGAAAATGAATTTTGACCTCATTTCTGGTGTGCTAATTTGATGGCATGGTTGTAGTTCATTAGTTAAGTAGGTTCTTGCCTAAAAAAAAGAGGAAAAACCCTGTAATATATCTACGTTTCTTATAAAGTTAAGCTTTGATCAGATTTAATAGGAAGGATTGATGGATAACTCTCCTGTTGATGCAGAACATCTTCAGGAAAAAAAGAACTGAGTGTAAGAGGTGGAATCACTGCCTGCAGACCACAGTAAGCAGTTCTCATGTTTCTTGGCTTTAGTCTTGCTCATTAAAATGCTGCAAATGAACAGCATTAACATACGTGACACTGGCTTTTAAAAGCTACGAGGTGACGAATCACACTTCAGGCTGTTTTCTTGTGTGCCTGGGACTGGGTGCCATTCTGCGGGAATTAAGCATTTAGGGTGAGTGCAGTATGCGAGCTGGAGTGGAAGTTGCAGCAGATTGCGCAGTGTTCCTTACAGGAAGAAAAAATCTGAAGTTAGAAAGTACACTGCATGATGCAGTGTTTTCTGAGGCACATTTGTTAACCTCCCTGGAGCCTGAATTTGTGGTTTTATACCAGTTCAGGCCAGTAGTACGGTGCCTTATAGCAACGTAAAACTGCATTATTTGCTCTTCATTAGTAGTTAGTGGGATGGCTTCACCTTTGGTGTATGCAGATACAGACAGTGGTGTTCAACTACCTGTACTGTAAGGAATGTCCTTGGCTTCCCACCTACTGTTCTTCAGGAATATTCAGCTGAGTGTGTCTGTCCCCTCCGGTCTCCCCAGCTATTCCTGTGCACATGGTCTGGATTTCTTATTGTGTGCCTTAGAGCTGTTTGATATTCCGAAGTTTCCTGTCAGCTGTACCAGATCCATGGGTAATACCTACTTGAATGATACAGTCACGGGTACTTGAATGAATTTGGCACTTCTGCTGCACTCACTAAGACTCTTTTTTGGCACGTTTGACTCTGCAGATGGCTTCAGCTCCTCTGGTTCAGGTCAACTTGCAGCACTTCTAAATCTTTGGGGTAACTGCACAGCATGGTTTCTGCTGAAGAGTTCAACTGAAAAATGGCTGGTGTATGACTTTGCTCTCTTGGCTGGCTCCGAATACTTTGAGAGTTTGCTTCTGATCTGTATTATCCACAAGTTGCTGAATGCCTGCCTCTATTTTTTTGGTGCGTTTTCATCTCTTATTTAGCTTGTTTGTTCTTCCCTTGGGTCCCCGTTCTTTGTAAGCACAGATTTTTGCCTTCCCTTGTTAGGCCTTCAGGTCTGACTTCTCGGTTCTGTGAAGACGCAGGTGTGCCGCACTCAGCTGCTCAAGGAAATCATCTCTTTTTCTGCTTTAACCCTGTTCAGAAGTGAATACAAATACGTCAGCTGGCTTAGGTATCAGTCCGGTAGAGTGAACAGCAGCGTTTCTTGGCAGACCTGTATAGGTGCAGGTTGTGCACGGTGAGTGCTGCTGCAGCGACCCCTTGAGAAGCATGCCTCTCGCAGAAGCCTAGCAAAAGCTTCACTTCGGTACCCTTTGTGAACTGACTTGGTTGTAAGCATGTAGCCCTGGGATATTAAGAGTAATTTCAAAGTGTCTGCTATTTATGGAGGTTAATGGAAGTGCAAAGCGCTTGGAACTGAGGAAAAGCCAACGGGCTCCTTGGGTGTCTGGGCGGTAAGACCTGAGACCAGGTAGAGAGCATACCTCTGCTGGCTTCGTTGCAAAAAGTGCTGTATCCTCAGAGGTGGAGTTGTAGGACGTGGTAGTAGGCATTTTTTAAGGATCACAGGCTTGTTGGGCGGGAAGGGACCTCCAGGACTTGTCAAGAGCAGCCTTCTCAGGACTGTGTCCATCTGGATTTTGAACATCTCCAAGAACAGAGGCTCTGCATCCTCTACGAGCAACTTGTGCCTGTGGCTGACCACTCTAACAGCAAAGAGGGGAAAAAAGGCACCTCCTGTACTTCATTTGACTTTCACGTATTTCAGTTTGTTTGCTGTCTTGTTCTTTCACTGGACACCACCGGGTAGAGTCTGGGTGACTCTTTACCAGATGGGGTTGGGGGGGGGGTGTTTTCTTTGGGCACAGAGCTTTCTGGGTTTTGCAACTGGAATAGATACTTGCTGAAAGATTCTGTGATGCTGGGAAAAAAAGCGAGTACTTGAGATTCTGGAAGAGCGAAGTGAGCCTCTAGGAATGGATAAGAAGCGACTAAATGTCTGCCTTCCTAATTTGATTCAGGCTTAAAAGCTAATGGTATGCGCACAGTTGTTCTGTGTGATGTTTTAACTGAATAAATCCAGTAACGTACTAAAATTTGTCAAAAAAAATCGTGCTGTGATATGCAAACGCTTTTCCTCCAGGGTTGTCTCTAATTCTCAGTTTTCGGAAATACTGAGAGCAGTATCTTCAGCGAGCCCCGGGGAGGGGTTTTCCCTCCTCTTCTCTTCTGAGATTTTTCTTTTCCTGTTAGTGATTCTATTTACGATCAGCAGCTGAGCAGTTTCTTAGTGTGTCAACTTGGATGTCTGAGTATGAATTGAACCGTTCGGTTCTGGGCAACTTGACCCAAAGTGACCTTTATGGTAAAGGAGAGCTGGCAATCAGTGGCAGCCGTGCTGCGATTCCTGATTGAGCGCAGAGCAATTACATGTTCCACGTGACTACTGCTGTTGTTTACCTCCGATAACAGCTTCCTCACTTCAGTCCTCCCCAAAAGAGGTGATTTTCCTGCTCAGGAAAGGGGTCTTTTTTTTACCAAGTAATTGCATGTAGTGGTGTCTGTCTCTTAGACTGGTTTGACAGTTTGTTCAATGGGCTAAGCAAGTCCTAGCTGACTAATTCAAGTACTGTTTTAAATCAGTGCAACTTTTTCACACCAGTAAGTGGTTAGATGGAATCTAACTGGGTGTGCTTTAGAAGGTGTCAGTGTGCAACCCCTGAAACTGTGATACTGTTTTGTTCTGTGCTGCCTGTATCTTATTGCCAGAGCTCTCTATGTGCACCAATGCTGATCAAGTCACCTCTAAGGTTTCTCATGGTGGGTTATTCCAGCTGCCTGGGCAAAGTGCAGCAATCAAATTGCCTCGAGGAAAACTTTCCCTTAGTTACAATTTTTCTCTCTGCAGCCTTTCTTGCCTTTAACCTTGCTTGTTCTGCATTCACCAATGTGAAGAATGTGGAAGAAGAGCTATTTATAAAGTTAACCTCACATCTTTCTGTAGAAAATCCTTCCTATCCACATTACAATACACTTGGCAGACACATTTGAAATCAAGTTAAGCTTTTTAAGTATTTTGGTAATATAGGTCCATATGGTAAGATGTTCATTAATTAACATAAATATTTGTGATAACTTAAAAGCTACGATTCACTCTAGATAGTATGATCAAAACACTTGAGAGTTAAGTTTCAGCAGCTGAAGTTAGATGTGTTTCTTCTGGACAAATTGTTTTACTTTAATAGAATTGACTTCAGTTGTCAAAGCTTTAATGACTTGTCTTCATTTCCTTTTCTTAGAGAAGAGGTTGTGATTGTTTATACGAAACACTCTTTGCTGTCCTATGCTTAACAAATTAATCACAACAGTGAAACTTTCTCTTCCTCTACAGAAAAAGATGGCAAAGCCTTTCATCCAACATACGAAGAAAAACTCAAACTGGTGGCGCTGCACAAGCAGGTTCTGCTGGGACCTTACAACCCTGACACTTGCCCTGAAGTTGGATTCTTTGATGTGCTGGGGAACGATAGAAGGTAAAAGGCCTGTTCCCTTCCTTGATCATGACTCTGCTTTTCCTGTCTGAAGTAAATGCCACCTAATTTCAACAATAAGGAAAGTATGGGGGTTGCCTCAATATGGGTGGATGGTAGTGGAATGTGAGAGCAGCCTTTTCAAATAAGTCTTAGAAATGAGTCACTGTTTAGTAAAGGAGTTATCAGGCAATCACTGAGTTTTTTTTAAAACCACAGTGGGAGAAGCTCTTGTGCTGATGGTCCAGTTTCTCAACTAAAGACTGCCAGCTCTGCATTAACACACAGGCCCAAGTTTCCTCCTCCTAATTTCACACCAGGCCAAGTCATTTGCCAGTGGTAACAGCATTTGGCATAACTTTCCTGTTAATTCTAAGGATGACTTCTGGAATTAGATACCTGTTGCATTCAGTTTGAGTAAATTTTGATGAGGTCAGGGCAGTCTCTGCCTATGATTTGCTTGTTGTTTGATGCTATTTCTGGTGGAGAAGGGCAGTCCTGTGTTGTACTTTGCCTCTCAGAGCTGGACCCAGTGCACTGTTTTTGCTCAGATAGATGTAGCCATTCTTTAGAAAGAAGCAAGCTGTTGCATTCAATTAGGTTGAGCACTTTAATCAATGGTTGTTACTGTGTTTGCTCATCTGGGAAAGTGTACGCATTTTTTCCACAAACTAGAGTGGAAGAAGGGTAAAAATAAAAGATTCATTTGCCAGTTTAATTATGTCTTGGAAGTTTTTGGACACTGTTTAGAATTCTAAGTAGGGTTGGCTGATGGTATCTATTAGATTTCATATAAGCACTCAGCTCTGTCTGTTTGAAATGGTTGTTCAGGTGAAAGAGAGCACTGAAATCTACAGGTTTAAGATCTGTCTTGAGGAAAAAGTTGTTGATTCCTTTAAATGCCACGTGGTTAAGTTTGGTTCCTGGTCTCCTAACTGCTTTTCCTTTTCTGGGTTTTCTGAGTTCACTGCTGACTTGCAAAGGGTTGAGTCTTCTGTTCAGCTTCTCTCTCCCCTTCTCTTACCCCCCCAGGAAGGAATGGGCTGCCCTTGGAAACATGTCAAAACAAGAAGCTATGACAGAATTTGTTAAGCTCCTAAATAGGTGCTGCCACTTGTTCTCAACGTATGTGACTTCACACAAGATAGAAAAAGAAGAACAAGAAAAGAAAAGGTAATGTTTTAATCCTGTGGTGTTGGGAAGTGGGTTAAGTGTGTGTGTGTGTGTGTGTGTATATATATCACATACATATATATAATTCTTGGCTTACGGACACTGCTGCATCTAGCTTAGGTTGATGAAATCACTTTGGGAAGAGAAATGCTTGAAGTTTTGGTGGCTGTTGGTAACCAATTGCTCTCGAAGTCTTTGTACATTGCCAGCAATGAATGATTTTTTTCTCAGGTGAATATAACTAGAACATAAGGTTTTTAAAAAGTATCACCATATTTTTTTAAAGAAATATGCACCTCACAAAATATCTGCCCTGATACATCAGTATATTAAACATACAGAAAATGGAATTTTTAGATGCTCGAAACTCTTTTAGTATGGGTTAGCAACTTGATAAAGGATGTCCTGTAGTATTCTTTATAAACCGTGTCATTATTAAATAGTAGTATCTGTGTGATTATTGAACATATATTACAACTTGGAAGAAGTGTTCAAGGCTTCCAGATGCTTTTTCTACAGTTCTTTGCTACAGGTAGTATAGTAATAGGTTTGAGTGGATATCGAATTAAAATACACAACTTGTGCTTGTCATACTGCGTAGTGGAGTAAGACCAAACAGTAAGGTTTTCATCTGGTGTGCAATAAGACACTTCTCCAGTCAAGTTGAAGTGGGATATGATGCCAAATGAAAAGCTTTTTAGGGGTTGGCAAAAGGTGGGTTACAGCATGCTGAAAATAGCTCATCGTAGGGTTGGAGAAATATTGAAATATCTTATTGAGTGGATGTTGCAGAAGAGAAGAAGAAGAACGAAGGCGCCGTGAGGAAGAGGAGCGTGAGCGTTTGCAGAAAGAAGAAGAAAAACGTAGGCGAGAGGAGGAAGAAAGACTGAGAAGAGAAGAAGAGGAGAGGAGGAGAATAGAGGAGGAACGGCTTCGGATGGAACAACAAAAGTGAGTAGCTGCAATAAATGACACTTGAAAGAAAATAACTGTCGTGCACTTGAGACAATTCTATCTAACCACTTAAATAGTTACGCTAACATGAAATACCTGAAGTTACAGAGCACTGTAGTGTAGCAGTGACACTTGGAGTTCTTAGTTAAGAGGGATACAGTTTGCAGAGAATAACTATCCTACCACGTTATTGTATGCGGTCTTCTCAGCTAAAATTGCCAGAGAGATCTTGTTTGAAGAGAATCTCTGGAGATTTGTTTGTTCAAGGACTGCATGCACCTCAAGAAATGTGTTAGAGGAGCAGAAGAAAGAAGGACAGGAAGGCAAGAACTATTACATTTGCATGATATTTTTATCTTCCTCTGAAGTATCAATAGCTGGTTATTGATTAATGTAACACATGAGGAAAAAATGAACCCTGGATTTAGGTGGTAGTTCTTGCTATACAGTTTCTGTCCTCTTTTGGAGAGGGGAGGAAATCTGAGCCTGTGCTTGATGGACCCATGTGTATCTCCTGAAGTTTGAGCAGTTCAGTCTGTTGGAGATGCAGATGCCCTGTTTTGGCAGCTTTTTTCTTTGTGAATTAGGCCACGGTCAGTCATGCTCTTCACATGGTTGCACAGTGTCTTGGGAAATTAAGGTGGTAATATGAAGTGTTTTTAGATTTAACAAAAAATATTGACATGCAGTACCACAGTGGGCCTGTTCTTATTACTGTTTGTAGAAGGGCTGCTAGGATGGTTTCTGCATGGTGCTGGAGGAATGAATTACGGGATTTCCCCCCCCCTCCCCCTTGGTTGTTTGAGAAATCTAGCAATGTGTTCTTCTAGCACTACCTCTTTATTGGACTATAGATAGAGAATTCTCTAAGAGCTCTTGATTTTTTTTTTAACGCGTGATGTTGTCAAAATATTAGGTAGAAATTGTTGCTTGGTCTTGCAGTCTCAGCATATTTTTAGACAACTCACGTTTGCATATACCTCTGGGCTCTGCTGTATTATGTAGATTTGTTTTTTTTTTTTTTTTTTTTTTTTTTCAGAAATTAACTGTCACTTGAATTACTTCTGTACAGGAATTTCCCAATTACCTCAGCTGTTTGTAATCTTCACGTTCTCTTCCCACTAATGTAGGCAACAGATCATGGCAGCACTGAACTCCCAGACTGCCATGCAGTTCCAGCAGTACGCAGCCCAGCAGTATCCGGGCAACTATGAACAGCAGCAGATCCTAATTCGACAGCTTCAGGAACAGCATTATCAACAATACATGCAACAGTTGTATCAAGTCCAGCTTGCACAGCAACAGGTATGACAGACCAGCTGAGATGAGAAACTTGGATTTTGTGTTATGATCTCTTTGGGAGATGTTAACTTGCCTACTTTTCTCTCCTTGAAAAGCTAATTGCTAGAAGGAGGAGAGTGTTCTAGTGACTAATGCTGCTTCAGTTCCAAACACTAAAGCCTCTTTGTCTTTTCAAGTAGTTTTCTGAAGCAGCCATTAGTTACGAAAATTCTAAGCAGCGTTTATTAACCACTTCGCTACAATTCCTGGAAACAAAATGTTAAGTGCTTTGCTGCAGCATCTATTTTATGCCCAATTACATGGGGGTATGTACCAGTGCAGTGAGTATGAACAACCCTGTTCAAGTGCCTTTCGATATATGTATCACATCTGAGGATCTGCAGAACAGCAGGCTTTGGTTGGCAATGTTTCTAGTCGAACGTGCATGTAGCATAGTCACATCTCTACTGGGTTTGAGACTGTTCCTTTCTCTCAGCTTACAGCAATATCAGCTTACAGCAGCACTGACTTCTCTCCCCTCTTTTATCTTGTCTGACGTAAGTGTCTAATAAGTTGTTTGGTTGCCTGCAATAGGCTGCTTGTGGTCTGGGTGGAAGGAGACCTTCATGTTTCTGGTAGCAGTGGGTGGGAGCAGGACCTTGATTCCACACAAAGATTTTGTGCGTGGGCTTCAAAGGCTACTCTTCTGTTTAGAGGAATGTTGCATCTCTGGAAAATGTGCTGTGTTCTCTGAAGCTTATTTTAAAAGTTCAGGGTAAGTGTCTTAAACAGATGTAAAGCAGAATTTAGACTCCAGCATGTCTGACTTCGATGGGCAGGACCTGAATCTTAAATAACCTATATCTGTCAGCTTGAGGTCTGTTATTCTTGAGCTGAAGGTAAAATTCAGCGACTAATTTCCTGCGAAGACATTTGTATTTTGAAGAGTCCAATGCTCTCAGCTAAGAGCTGTTCAAGGAAGGAACAGAACTGAAATGGTACAGGAAAGTCAGAGGCTTTCTGCGCTTTCATAGTTGCTCTTCAGGCTTAATGCCACCTTGGTACCAATGCTTTGGTGTCATAGTGGAAAGTGAAGGCTACAGTCCCACCAGTCTCGTCCTTGATGCCTTCTGTAATTGATACCGCTCCCTTGAGACTGAGGTGTCTGAGGAGATGCTGCCAACTTTCCTTGAAGAAAACTTTCCTTGTCAGCATTCTTTCTTGCAGTTATGGCTGGCTGTTTTCTACAGAGAGGACTAATGCCCACTGAGATCCAGGGCAAAACAGTCTTTCCTTTGTAGCGGCTTACAAAATAATGTATCTGCAGGCAATGAAGTTCATCTTTCAAATCAATATTTGTTCAACTCTGCTAGAGGAAAAAATGAAAAAGAAGTAATAACAGAGCTAAGATTATCTAATCCTGCTTAAATGTTCCTGAAGACTCAGGTAGCCTATGTAACACTTCTGACAAGTACTTTCCTTTTGGATGCCTGTTATCTCAGTCACCTTGGAACTTAACATAGTGTAAAAGGACTGTCATGATTGCTTCTAGTTGATCTTCTGAAACGATTAATTTCACAAAGGCTGTATGCAGTACTTTGAGTAAAAAGTTCCTCAGCACTTCGTTAAAATGGAACTTTGGTAATGAATCTGGACAGAACCTGTATGATTACTCAGATCTGGAATCTAACTAATATTTGACTATCACTAAGTGACATGGACTTCCCCTGATACTAAGTATGTGTAATTCTCACTGGCTAATGTGTGCTGCTTCTGGTGTTTCATGTCGAGCTTCCTCTTGGGGAAGCAAGGAAACTTTGTGACTGTATTTATACACCCTACTGAAAAAGGGAGACATTTTGTTTGGTTTTGTTTGTTTGTTTTACTTCACTGAATTCCTTTCATTTTAGGCAGCCTTACAAAAACAGCAGGAGGCAGTCGTGGCAGCAGCAGGGACACCTCTGACTACTGCATCAAAGGTGAATACACCTGCCCAAGGGGATGTCCCATCTATTAATGGGCAAGCCAGTACGCATGCAGACAGCCCTGAAAAAGAGCTGGATCCAGAGGCTTTGGAAGAAGCATTGGAGAATGGACCAAAAGGTAGGACTAGCTACATCACTTCATAAAGATAAATCCCAAGGCCTTCATTAGAGTTTAGATGTCTTAGGTATGATTGCTGTGGCTCTTTGTTTGGCTTCACTGAGCCATGCAAGAGCTAGGTGTGATTTCTGAGTCTAGTTTTACTGAAGGGAGAACACTGCACAGGCAGAGGATGTTTCTGGGGAGGACAGAGGAAGCATCAAAAGCATTTCCAGCAAAGTGGACAGGATACAGAATCTTCTTTCACTCTTGACTTAGTCTGTTTTGTTGCATGAGTTCTAGCAGAAAGCTGTTGTGCAGAAGTGTGTTCGAACATCAAAACTGAGTGTTTACTTAGTCTTGGGGATTCAAAGAAAGTCATCTTATTCTCTGTCACTGCTCCCCTTTCTGTGGTTTAGCCTCCTCCTGTGTGCAGTTCAGGCTACTGTCCCTTTGCATCTCCCACCTTCCTCCAGCTGCTTCTAGGAAGCTGTGGAAGTAGAGCAGTAGTGTACCCTCCCAGCAGATCTTCCATCACTGGTATTTCTGGGTGTTGCCCTCTTTACATTCATCCGCAGTCAGTAGTCTTCAAGACCTGCTTGGATCTGAGTAAGAAACCTATACGAGTGCAGTCCCTGTCTGAATAGAAGCAACTCTGATGGTCCTCGAGTGTACCTAGAGCAGACTTCAGCGTGCTACATATGTTACTGAAACAAAAGCTTAACTGGGATATCTTTCCCCTGTCTAGATTCTGTTCCAGTGATAGCTGCTCCATCAATGTGGACCCGACCCCAGATAAGAGACTTCAAAGAAAAAATCCGTCAGGATGCAGACTCTGTGATCACAGTGGGCCGAGGAGAAGTGGTTACAGTTAGAGTACCAACTCATGAAGAGGGGTCTTACCTCTTTTGGGAGTTTGCTACAGACAATTATGATATTGGTTTTGGGGTGTATTTTGAATGGACAGACTCCCCTAATACTGCGGTCAGTGTGCATGTCAGTGAATCCAGTGATGATGAGGATGAAGAGGAAGGTAAGCACGCTTATCTTTATAAAATTCCAGTCTTGCAGAACTTGTGATGCAGGAAAACCCCACTGTCTTGTGCCATTTCCTAGATCCCCAGCCTCTGTAGCGCGTGGCTTCCATCTAACTGGCATCTTGTCTGCAATTCAAAGTAGAAAGTAAAATTCTGACATTAACATCAGATGCTGAATTTGGTCACTGATAGGTTAAAATACTTGAGGGTGAGGAAACCCTTTTCCTGTAACATAGTTGAATTGGACAAGAGGGCACGCTATTGAGTAAGCTAGATTGAAACCCATGCTATAATACGGTATGGCAGATCTGCATATTGAAACCTTAAGAAAAGTCCTGCCCTTTGGTTCATGAACTCTTTCAAGGGAGGAAACTTCCTTGAGGCTTCAAAATAGCTTAGAAGAGCAGTTCCTTATATTGTCCAAGACCCAGGTCTCAGCATTTACCCACAGGGGAGCCTGGCATACCATTAGAAAAAAAGACAATGTTTTGAAACCATCATGCAAATACCATCATGCAACTGCTTAGAAGGAACTGCAGAGGCTTTTTGGATATTGCTACTAAATAATCTGTCAGTAGCAGTCAGTCGATGTGGGGGTAATATCTTAATGAAAACTAGAGCTTGACATTTTTACAAGCTGACACAGCTATGTTGGAGATAGATGTAGAGGGTTTTTATATCTGTAAAATTTGCAATTAAAGCAAGCGATGTCTGTATTGAACCAGAGGCAAATGCCTTTCATCCAGTGCAGTATTGCAATGGTAAACTGATTGTTTTCTTAAGGAGGTACTAATTGATGCTTTTTCAATGAAGGAGCATAATACACAAACCTGTGTTTACTGTCCCTCTTCCCTTTGAATGCTTTAGCCACAGCCCTGGTATGAACTTCAGCCCATCAGGTTTCTAAACTAACAAAGTAGTGACTTGTCTGCTGCAAAACTAAGATCTGACTCCCATTTC
Organism: Oxyura jamaicensis; assembly: GCF_011077185.1. Classification (NCBI taxonomy): domain Eukaryota; kingdom Metazoa; phylum Chordata; class Aves; order Anseriformes; family Anatidae; genus Oxyura; species Oxyura jamaicensis. The sequence continues at coordinate 20,554,172 of NC_048895.1, forward strand.
TAAAGTAGTTACCCTTGCTAACCATTGCTTTTTTTTTTTCTTCTTACAGAAAATACGGGCAGTGAAGAAAAAGCCAAAAAGAATGCCAACAAGCCTCAGCTAGATGAAATAGTGCCTGTGTACAGACGAGACTGTCATGAAGAAGTGTATGCTGGCAGCCACCAGTACCCAGGAAGAGGAGTTTATCTCCTTAAATTTGACAACTCCTACTCTCTATGGCGGTCAAAAACAGTTTACTACAGAGTTTATTATACTAGATAAAGGTGTGGCTATATTTGAGGCTGGGCTGTGCAGAAGATGTCATTTTATTTGGAATTTTCTTCAAGCATAATGGATCCTTTTGAGTCTGTGTTTTATCCTCTCTGTATCTGTATGGTTTGTGTGAACTTGCCCAAGCAGACACTGGGATCTTCCTGCTCCGTGACACTAATGCATATTGCATTGGGCTTAACACAGGATCTCCCCAGCCATTTTGGGTATTGGAGTTAACCAATGGAAATCATTGGATCCAGTGCTTAAGGTCACATCAGCTGCATTTGTTCAAGCCTCATGTAAAAAGGGGGGAGGAAGTTGCTGGTTCACTGGCCGAGTGATCTGATGTTTCCAGGTCTGTATGCTTTGAATACCTTGTTAACAGTTAATTTAAAGGTCCCACCAATAGCTGGTAGATTTGGATGCAGTTTGCTGTGTAGCAAGTTTCTCTTAACTGTAATCGAATGTCAGATTTTTACACCATTAAAACTTGAAAATTTAAGTTGATGCAGTTTAGAAACAAGTTGTCTCAATTCTGTCCTCATCAAAGAAGAAACATTCAGTTCTTAAACTAGAGTAGTAGTTCAGGCAAGGATGAACAGCATCATGAAAGTACAGCAAGTAACCTCTTCTGAAGACATAAACTGAAACGCAATTGAGAATATATGTAACAAGTAGAACCTTAATCTCTGCCCTGCTGCTAATCCTAGAACAAAAGTCATTTCTGGAGGCAATTGACCTTGATCCAGGGCACAAACAATTTCTAAGTTTGGGTTTTTAACAGGGTAGGTTTAAAAAAAAAATCTGCACAACTTCCTGGTTTGTCTGTGTGTTTTGTTTTTTTTTCTAAAGCCAGAAAGAAGCATGTTGTGCATCTGAAGAACAGTAAAATTGCTTTACTGAAGTGTAAGAATTAACATGCACTAATTATGGAAATCACTGCCAGTCCCTTTTAATCTGAACTGGTGGTACTTGGGTGCAAACTTTCTGCTTTAATCTGTAACTGCAGAAAGTGAGAATGCACATAAATATTTAATAACGTATCTTTAATCTCAGTTTCATAGGGTTTGTATGGTTCGGTTGGGGCATTTCAGATGTTGTGTAGCTGAACGATGCGGGTGGCTACTTGACTTTAGGATGCAGTAAACATCCACTCGCCTTGGAGCCTTGCACCCAGGGGGTCATATGTTACAATGATGACTTGTGGAAGTGCTCTCTGCATGGGTAATGCACTTTGTTACTGAAAGGAATTGGTTACTTGGGGTCTGTCAGATCAGTTTTTGCAGTAAGATTTCCATTGATTAGCTGTAGCGTGTACAGTTTCACAGCAAATGATGTTGAGTTTGGGGGATTTGTTTGAACGATCAGTTTGTACATACATGATACTTTACTTTACTCACACCAACCATGGAGATACTTCTCCTAGAGTGCTTAATTGTCATCTTGCATTTGGTTCTGCAACACCATACCAGCTTATAGCTAGTTAGTGCTGCTTTATCCAAAAACACTGTACAATGTTCTGCTCTTGTGTACATACAGTATATAAACCATGAATTTAGTACCTTGCTTTTAAAGAAAAACTGTATTTAATGTAAAAAAAAAAAAAAAAAAAAAAAAAAAACTTTTAAAAAGGCAGGCACTAATATATTTCTTCTAGTCTTCAGTTTAGATTTTTGTCCATACAAAACTGTTATGACATTTTCCTCTAAGAATATCTGTTCTTGGAAGTGGTGTTTGTTGCTTTAAATGGCAGCACTTACTGTCATGTCTCGATGTTAAACTTTTACGTTTTTTCAGACTTTTTTATTGCCTCTGGCTGTTGATTAGTGCAGTACAAGTGCAATTTCAAGATACCCTGAGATAGTATTTAATCCTAATTAAAATACATTTATCTGATAATACTGTTGGCTTCTTATTAATTTGGGAACCTTGGCATTGCTATGTATTTTAGCTGAACAGCCATAAGCTTGTCATCTTCCCTTTCATTTTTTTTTTTTTTTTTAAAGTCAGTTCCATGCTAACACTGGTCTTAGCAGCCTAATCAGTTGGGCCAGAAGCTCTGTACAAGAAACGTTTCGAGCTTGTTTGGTAGATGGCATCATCCATACAAGAAGAGCCCAACTTGAACAGCATAATCACTTGGTTTTGAAAGCAATCTTCTGTGTCAGAAAAGGTTGGATGAAGGCAGCCAAAAGCTGTGAGTTGTTTTCTGCCTGGGAGAAAAGTGCCTGCCTTTGCCTCTGAGGTTTAATGAGCCAAGCCCAGCTTCAAGGAGCAACGTGAGCTGGCTATGTGGTCCTGAAGAGCCTGAGGATACAGCAGCAGCGAATTGGCTCTAAGTTACTCAGCCAAGTACTGCTGGCAGCAGATGCATCATTCACATAATTTTGTTTGTGTATTTTCAATGGGACCTGCTAGTTAGTGCTGGTTTGTACAAGATCTGGGTGTTGCAGTAATGGGTGCCTGAGGTTGAGCTATGGGCTCTTGGCCCAAAGAGCAGGAGACGGTATCACTGTGCATCATCTTGCTTCTCCTCCTTCTCAGTCCATAAAGCCTAGTTATGCTAAGGTTGGCCCAAATCACCCTGTGCTGCGCTGCTATCTGCTAGTAAGAAGTGTTTTACCTTGGAGCTGAGGCCTGAAGACGGTTTCTCACAAGTTCGGTGTTTCAGGTCCAATGGCCTCATAAATGCCTATAGACAACAACCTCTCTAGCTTGTGGTTCAGGATTTCACCTGGGGAGCAGAGGTCTCTTCAGTGAGAACAAATAAATGTTGTCCTGTTAGATAGGGGATGCTGAAAAACAAGGTAAAATTGGCATATATTAGTCTGGTTCTGTTATGAATTAGTTTCATATGAATCTTGAAAGTGCATTGAAAACCAAAGAATTACAACAGCAACTCTACCCCAAACTGACTTCTTCTACTTGTCACATCCATGTATAAATCCTCCTTTCTCTAATTAAAAGTGAAGCACTGTACTCCTCCCAGCTCATGTAAGGTAGCTTTCTTCCACGAGAGCATTATCACAAACTTTTTTTCTTTTGAAGTCACCCGAGTCATTTGCAATATAGTTAGGTGATGCAATGTAGACTGACAAAGCTAGAATCCACATGCACTGCTCTTTTGAGAAATATTTCATAATCTGAGGGACAAATGGGGCCTGTACAAACAGTCATTAGAAATGATGCTGTTCTCAAAGCCACTGTTTAGGTGGATGTTCTTTGTGCTGCCTCTTGAAGCAGTTGATGGGAGACATGGCAACATCTTCCTTGCTTCTGCTCTCTCAGAAGGTTAAGTAGTACAAGTGAAGTAACCTGCTAATTAAGCTGCTTGGCTGCTGTGTGATATCCTTGCTTTCCTTGGCTATTCTCTTTGTCACCCCCACCTATTCCTTGCCTTGGCTTTTAACACTGCCTTCTACTTTGCTTTGTAAGTTGCAAGTTCGATGCCAGATTTACAGCAGCTGCATGCAGCCTTTGAGGTAACCGCAGGGTTAAGGGCAGGGGTTATGAAGTCACTCATCTGTTGTCAAAGGAGGTCTTAAAGGATAGTTCAGCTATTTAACCACCTCCTACGTGGGCAGTTGCTCTAGAAATTAAAAGAGTAGGTTGCAGGGACCCGTTGAGTGTAAAGATGTAAAGCAGCCATCCTTCATGTGTGTGCTGTGTGTACTTCTCCAAACTGAGTAACAGCTCAGTGGATTTGTTAGTCCTATGAATCTAAAACAGCATCATGAAGACTGCTTTCTGACAGCTCAATACTGTCTTCTTTCTAGCACCAGATCTCCTCTTTACATCCATTACTGCGTTTGCAAGGAAAAGACTAAGGGAAAGCTGAAAAAAGCCCCCATGAGCTGTCAAACCCTTCCCAGCCTGTTTCACTCATGTTCCTGGCTTCTGGGTTCATGTCCTGTAGTTTCTGCCCTTTCTTAAGCTCATCGGCCACGTTTGCTGCACTCACGCTACTGGGAAGGGGCCAGCACCTGCCGTACACATGGCACTGCTCAAAGGCACCACTTGCATCAAGAGCCCAGCTTAAATGCATGTACACAGATGCAGTCATGTGAATTGTAGTTCTGTACTGCTTGCGCTGGGCTAAGGTGTGCCAGCAGTGTTAGTACCAAAAGCTGGGTTAGTAGGGCAGGTTACAAACGTGAGCTATGTGCTTCTGGGTCCGTTGTTTTAAATAAAAAATGGGGGGGAAGTGTAACCTCCCGCTGCAGCTGCATCATCTGGTACCACACACTGGAAGACTGAGCAAAGCATGAAATTTTATCCCAAGCTTTTTTCCAACTACCAGTCATCTCAGACCTGCTGATTGCAAACTCTAAGCCTTTCAAAGGTGTCTGGTTCACTGAAACACTGTCAGCTTGACTTAAATATATTAAAACACATGGGTTAGTGATGCTGTGCATGTAAAGCTATTCCCTTCTACAAGGGAATCACAAGGAATAAGGAAAAATAAAAAATATAAAAAAAATGCTACGTCTTTTCACCTTCCCATTTTGCATCATCTTCATTGTACCAAGTCAGGGGAAGGAGCGTGAGAGCCTTGCTCTTGTTAACCTGCTCCTGTGTGCTGACCTGACAATCAGACCAATACCTTGTTTCAGCCTGATTCAGTGTTGAATCAGAGTCCTTGGTGTTGGACTTCAAGTGTTTAGATGCATGCTGTTGCCATGCACCGATTTCCTAACAGTAAATGCATCTAATGATGATTTTAGTTGAACTTAATCTCTGCCTAAGGTTAAAGATGAGGCAGTGACAAGAGGTACAAAAGGCCATGAGAAGTTGAGTTGTTTTGGAAGAGGAGGTCCTGCTGCTGCTTTGCATCTTGTTGGCTGAAGCTCCCTAATCTTCAAGCATCAGTGGTGGCTGAAACCCAAGCCTCATCACCACACGTGGCTGATCTTGTGATCCAGAGCCAGATTTTGGTGTTAGGAGGGTCTGAAACCATGCTGCCAAGAGCAACTGCTCCTCTGCATCTGCTCAGGGCTGGAGAAAGAGAGAGGTGCCTTCTGCAGCAGCACGAGCAAACTGTGGCCGTGTTATTCTCCTGTCTTACTGCCCAGCTTGGGGTGGGCACTTAGTCCATGCATAACATTGGGCCCCAGCCCTGTGAATCCCTGAGACTCCTGAGGCACCACGGGACAAGCCTTGTTCCCACCATGATGGACCCGTGCATGTCGCTGCTGCTGGCAAAGAAAGGGAGGTGACAAGGCAAGGCACGCACAGGGTGGGGTTGTCCCTGATTCAGACCACTATTGTGACTTCCCTGGCTACAACCAGAAAGAAAATAATAATAATAATAATAAAATCAGCATATTTCACAGAACCACAGAATGGCTGAGGTTGGGAAGGTACCTCTGGAGGTCATCTGGACCAACTACCTCTCCCCTTCCCACCCCACTCAAGCAAAGACAACTAGAGCAGGTTGCCCAGGATAGCATCCAGGTGTTTTTTGAAGATCTCCAAGGAGAGAGACTCCATGAACTCTGGGCAATCCTTGCCATGGCTCTGTCACCAGCACAATAAAGAAGTGCTTCCTGATACGTGGACGGACCCTCTTGTGTGCTCGGCCCACTGCCTCTTGTCCTGAGCACTGGGCAGCACTACAAGGAGCCTGGCTCCATCTCCTTTGCACCCATGTATCAGGTATTTACACCCATTGATAAGATTCCCTCCCAAGCCTCCTCTTCTCCAGGCTGAAGAGTCCCAGCCTTCCTAGCCTCTCCCCACAGGACAGGTGCTCCGGTACCTTCATCACCTTGGTGGCCCTCTTAGTCCGACTCTTTCCAGCACGTCCAGGTCCTTTGTGTGCTGGGGGACCCAGAATTGGCCACAGTACTCCAGGTGTGACCTCACCAGTGCTGAGTAAAGCAGAAGGATCTCTTGACCTACTGGCAAGACTTTACCTAATGCAGCCAATAATAACATTGGCCTGCTTTATGGCAAGGGCCCAATGCTGCCTCATGTTCGGCTCGGCGTCCACCAGGACTCTCAGGTCCTTCTCTGCAGAGCTGCTGAAGAGCTGAGCAGCCCCCAGCACGCCCTGGTGCCTGGTGCCGTTCCTCCCCAGGTGCAGGGCTCTGCACTTCTTGTAGAACTTGGTGAGATTCGTGTCAGCCCTCCCCTCCAGCCCGTGGCGGTCCCTCCGGATGGCAGCGAGGCCTTCTGGCCAGCCAGCCATCCCAACAGCTTGATGTCCCAGTGCCTCACGAGGAGCAACGGTAGTTGTGCCATTAGGTGGGGCTGTGGCTGAACAATCAGGGGTGGGAATTAATTAGTTTCAGAGCCAGCCGCCTGCCTGGCTGGCCGCCCCTGCCTTGGGCTCCCACCTGCATGGCAGGAGGGATGGTGCCGGCACAGCCCTCAGAAAGCTGCAGTGGGGGTGTTATCACATTGCCACTGACCCTAAAACAAGCAAATAACAACAACAAAAAACTAAAAAGAGGAGCCAGAGACTGAGGATCCTGGTTGCACCTCAGCCCAGTATTTTTTCTGTGACTAAGTCCTGGGTTATAAGCCATAAACCAACCTTCTCCATGCCATGAGGCTGCCAAACTCACCTCTCGAGATGTTCCCTCCTTACCACAAACACAAAACAAGTGGTTTTGTCCCAGCACTTCCCTCCCCTAAAGGCTCGAGTGCACAGGAGTCACTGCTGCCTTCCTGCTCCCACAGCTGCTTCTTTTTGTGGCACAATATATAAATAACCCTTCCTCTTTGTTTATTTTTTTCTTACTGATGAGTAGTGCTTGTTAGGTAATTCAGGATGAGTGGGACAGTCTCAAAAAGCAGCAACATCAGCTGTGGCATTTTGTTTGTGGCTCCAGACTCCCCGCAACGTGCTTGGGCATGGGGGGATTGCTGAAGCACCAGCAAGTCCAGAAAGTTATTGTAAGTATTTTTTTTTCCTCGCTGACTGTTTAATTCCAAACAAAGGAAACAGCAGGAAAAGCCACAATGTTGTCAGAAACAGGCAGCATTTTGTCAGCACTCCCCAGCTGCCACCTCCCATTATTTCTGCAGATAAATCCCTGCAGATAAGCCATGGGGAGGGAGGCGCAAGGCCCTTGTCCCGCCCTAAACCCACCGTGCTCCCCGCTGCTGGAGAGGGGAGAGGGCAGCGGAGGACACGCTCCAGAGCAAGGGATGTGCTGGCCCAGCAGGAATCCCAGAGCCACCGGTGAGCCCGGCCACAGGCAAGCAGGAAAAACAATAGGAAGCTGAGACAAAGGCTTTTCACGTGTCTCCAAGCTGCTTTCCGCAGGGGAAGCCAGGGGACATTTTCCAGGCACTGCCGGGCTGGGGCTGGACAGAGCTGGGGCTCCGGGCACTTCCCAGAGGACAGCCAGCATCCTCGCCACAGCCTTCCTCATCCTCAGAGCTTAGCACCACAGAAGGCAGCTCGTGAGGGAGGGCGACCCACCTGCGGGTACCATGGCCCAGGCGGTAGCTGGGAGGCAGACAGTGAGGTGTCACCCTCAGGAGCCTCACAGTAGGGCTGCACCCCCCGTCTGGTCCCCCACTGAGGCCCACCTCTCTGCTGTGAAATGAGGCCTATCCCCAGCGTCACATCAAAGCCAGGGGAAAGAGATGTGGTAACTCACCTAAAGCCACAGTGAAAACCCACAGCAGCCTGAGCCTCCGTTACAGCTTGACACGTGGAGAAGCAGGAGGTGGCAGGAGCACCTGCGAGAAGGTTTTCCACGGGTGACACCTGGAGATGGTCTGGGAGGAGCTGGTGGCCTTCATGAGCTCCAGGTGATGGCGACTCCTGCTCAAGGCTGTCCAGCTGAAGGCCCCATTAGGGTGGCTGAATATTTTCAACCATATTTTCAACCTGTTTCTGGATCCGAGCTTCTGGGATGAGCAGCAGTCAGCTGTGGGCCAGCATGCTGCCTTTAGGGATGTGGCCTTCCCACACATGAAAGGTGGTATGCCAATAAAAGGGTGTGAGAAGACACACTATTAGCCCTGTTCTGCACTTCCATCAGACTTTGTCAGTGCAGCCACTTGCCAACACACCGACTTTTGTCAGCCCCTGACATGGGATTAACCCTTTCATTATGTTTTTCTTCATACATTTGACAGTAGGCCACGAGCACATGTAGGGGCAAGCACTCACTTAGACAACCCTACATTGTTTTGTTAAGCATGCTTGTACATGGGATTTCTCTGCCGTTCCCCCCCATCACCCTAGATGTAACAAGAGGAGCTGATGAATTTATTGGAATTTATTGGAATTATTTATATCGCTCCCATAAGAGCCAAATATACTGCCAGGGCAAGGAGCAACAACATGTCCACCTTCCTGGAGTTAATTCAGTCCCATTGCAGTACACCAAAATATTAACAAGCCGTAAGGCAATAATGGTTAATGCTTTAGCTAGTTAAAAAAAAATGAGTTTTTTTTTGGCAGCATTAATTTGTCAGGATAGTGACAAGGTTATATGCGCAGTTAGAAAACTATCTCATTAGAGCTGTCACCGTGCAAATGCTTGGGCACGCGTTACTGTAGCAGCATAACGTAACAAGGCTGGTCTCAGTGGGGAATCATCACCGTGTTGCAGCTGAAGGGTCTCAAATTCACAGATGCTGAGACAGGACTTAGGGAAAGGGAAATCTGCTCTCCAGTAAAAAAAATCAGACTCAACTGAGCAATATGAGGGCCGTTGGCCCCAGGCAGGACGCAGGCTGTTTGCTTGCTAAATGTGTGGTACAGTATGTATGAGATGCATGGTGATTTAAAAATTTTCCCCATTTCTTTCATGCAACGAGCAGCAAAGAGGCTGAGCATGTTTAAGTCCCATTTCTGAGTGTAAAAATGCAACTGACCTCAGACCTACGGATCCTCCCTGACGTATAGCCACCACACCACTCCTGAGGCACCTAGCCATACATCCAAGAGAGAAAAGGTGAACCACAACCAAAAGCCACCCTCTGCCTTGCCCTGGGGGTTTCAGTGACCAAATAATACCTCTATATTTCAGGACAACTAGTAGCTTATTTCAACCCCCATTGCCACTGCCTTTGCCCCTCTGCCCAGCTTCTCTCCCAGCACCCTCACCAGCACCTTCCCCTGCCTGTCCCCAGCCCACCCTCCTGTCCCCAGCAGGGCACCCACCTCTGTGTGGGGATGCTCTGTCCCCAGGAGGCAAGCAGAAGGGGGACTGGAGACCTGGCGTGAACTATGACAGTGTTGTTATAGCTGTGACACCTGGTTATTAAAGAGAGGCAGGGAGAGTTAGAGTCTTTTATAGGAACAATTTATAGTGCTGGGAAATTGGCTTACAGCATGGGAAGCCTTTCATGGGAGAACGTATGTGCTTCCTCTTAGCTGATGTCCATTTAAAGAGATGTATTTGTATGGGATGATGAGGAGCAGAAACAAAACCCCTAAAATAGGCACTACTGTGCATCTTTCTGATACAAATTCTGTCCCCGCCCCCCGCATCTCTGCCACATTTCTCATCTTCCCTTGTCAGCTTCTGTATGCTTACATTCAGGTTACACAAAACACAACATGGCAGGGCATTTCACAGCCCAACGGACAGGAAAACACATCAGGAACACCCAGACTGCAACCCAAAATTACTGGCGGGAGAGATGATGGGTGCTAATGCAACGCCCAACGGGATGTCAGGCAGACAGCCGAGCGAGCAAACACAGATGGGTGAAAAGGAAAGCCATCTCCTCGCCAAAATCTGTCCCTGTGTGGACGACAGGCAGCTACCATGGAACGATGTGGGGTGGGCAGAGGGGAGGCAGGGCTGCCCCCAGGAGACACAGCTGAGACATCCAGCAGCTGCTCCAGCCCTCCTGCAACAGCACCTAACTGAACTGAGGAGCTTTCCCCAGGTCTGTCTCACCAAGCAATGTAGCGGAGTATTTATTTTTGTTTTATTTTTGTTTTGTTTTGTTTTAGCCCAGGCCAATGTCGGCAGTTTCTGACCCAGCCCTGCCTGTCGCTGCCCATCCCATCCCGTCAGGAGCTGCCATCCCTGACCCAGAGCACACCGAGCGCCACAGCCGCTCTCCCACATGAAAGACTTGGCACGCTCCCGGCAGTGCTCAGGCCAGCCAGATATTATTTCTGTTGATTTGTTTCAGGCGTACCAACCAGAAACCACAGCCTCCAGCCTCATTTTCCTTTGCCAAGACTCAGGGGCAGGAAGGGCTCCAGGTCTTGTGGTGCCTTAGTGAGTTTTGCCTGCTTGGCAAAACCCCTTGCTTCCTCCTTCCCTACCCAAAATCTTCTCCTCTCTTCCAGCCCCGGCTGCCCGGCTGGTGGGTGCTGAGATGGCCACTTCCCCTGGCCATGCTGCCAGACTGACAAGCTCCAGGAAAACCTCACACAGCTCCAGGTATGCAGCACTTCAGAAAATTTAGCTGCACAGGCTAAAATTTTCCCCCCCCCCCCCCCCATGTGTAAGCAGCCCATTTCCTCTCTTCACTGACACTGTGCCCTGGGCAAATCTCCTCCTAGATGAGCCCTTTACCCCCAGTGCTTTTTGTCTTTTTGCTAAAGAAACAAAAAAATGGCAAAAAACGCCCCTGTGCACACAGCACAGCCTACCTGACCTTGCTGAATCGCTCCGTACCTCTGCAACCAGAATAAATGCGTAAGGGGCAGGAGCAATTTTCAACTACTTTAGCAAAGTAATCGATCAAAGAGGCATTTTCCCTGTTTTTCTCCTTGTGAAACATTTGTCCTTTCCCTGCAACGCGGAGATCCAGGAATGAACTGAAGCTGAGAGCAGTGCTGCCCCCACGGCTGGGCTCTGGGTCCGGCCCCGTGCACCCAGCGGTGCTGCACAACTGCACAGCCCCACTGACTGAGGCATCAAAAAGGCATCGCACAGCACGGTTCGGCTGCTGCCCCAAGCAGTGTTCTTTGAATTTCTCAGCTGCCGAGAGAAGAAAATCGGCCCAGTACAGTTTGTTCCTGTGCAAAATGTGAACTTCTTGCCTGACACAGCCCCGAGACGATGCTTGCCACGAGCATCCCAGTGCAGTGACTGTTGTGCTTTGGATGAAAGGCAGTTTCTCCTTATGAAGCACACAGGTTAATTGGGTCCGGTAAGTGATGGATTTATTCTGTAGCCGCCTGAAAAGTGCACTATCAGCCTCCCATTTTCTGTCCCGGGACACTCACAGCTGAGCAGCGCCAGGGTGAAGCCAGCACCACAACCTGCTGCAGCTCAGCTCTCCTGCTTGCCACCAGGTGTGGCTTTGACCGATGTCTTCCCTTCTTGTACTTCTGTAGACATCATCCATGCACTCAAAGCAGCTTAAATAGGAACAGGAGGGATTAACTGAACAAATGCTTTCACAAGTGGGCTTGGGGGGGTGGTGGTTAACCTGGCGCAGAGGAAGGATGACCTCTGAGCAACAGGGTTGAAAACGGGGAATATTGGCTCAGCTTCCAGCTCTGCTCCTCTCTCAGATGGAAAAGAGCAGGTCACCTCATCTTGGCAGTGCACAGCCAGGTCCAGTTGAATTTAAAGTCTCCCCCATTAGTTATATCACACAGAATCACCAAGGTTGGAAAAGACTCCAATATAACCCAGTCCAACCACCCCCTACCACCCCCGTCACCCCAGTGTCAGCATGTTTTCCCACTGCTGATGCCCATGTGCAGGGGGGCAAAGGAAGGACATGGAACTGGACCCAGAGGCACGATTGCTCTTTGGGCTGTATTTCTGCCACAGCCATGTTGTCTAACCTTGGAGAACAGCAGCAACAGCAGGTAATGAGCTTATTATGAAAACCGAGCTGCTTCTGTGAGAAATAAATGCAAAGAACAGAGAGGTTAAAGTGGCTGGCTTGGGTGTGACAGAGCCAAGTAACCCCCAGATTTCCAGCAGACCCTTGCAGTATTTTTGGGGTGGCTCCAAAGAATGCTTTCAGCCCGCTCCACCCCTGCAGCTGGAGTCAGCCTCACACACGCTCACGTAACCTGGGAGGCACCGTTTGTGCAATGCATCCACTGTCTCCAGAACAGCTGCAAATGCTGAATTTGCAGGCTGGCGTTGCAAACGCAGAAGGTTTGCAAGGGCATTACCATCTGTTAGGAAGGAGAGGAAATCACTGCATCTTGCTTCTTTCGCTTTTCAGCTTTTTCAGACTGGATCCTAAACATCTGCTCAACACACCAGCCAAGCAGGGGCATGTTCCTCTCATGGTTTATGGCAGAGCAAGTCCTGAGCCATGGCCAAGGGAAGTCTGGCTTTGATACACGGCCTGGGGGCACGCACATGGCTCTGCCCTCAGCAGTCAGGCAGCAAAATGAAAGCAGCTACAGGAAACTGGGGGAGGCAGGTCCCACACAGCACCTACAGAGCAGCTGAGATCAGCAGACCTCGAGGTAGGATCCACCTATCATGGCACCAGACAGCTGATCTCACGTAGCAAAAAGTAATGACAAATAGATTGAAAATGGTTCACTGCATGCTAATTTCCCATGAGAATCAATTAACTGTAGTTAAGGCATACATGTTTAATGTAATAGCCTTCAACTATCGCCGGCTGATGGCTGTCGTGAAGTCTGCAAAATCCGCAGCCAAAGATGTGAGTTTCTCACTTAAAAACCCATTTTGGCTGCTGACATCAGCACCGTGTAGTTCGTCACCCAGCAGAGCTGCAGGAACCAACACTGGGGATGCCAGCGATGGGTCTGATAGCCAAAAGAGCATTGTGACATTCCAGTAAATAACTTACATTTATTCAGCTGCTTTTAAATAAGGTGGATGTGCTTCCTGCTGCTTGAAGCTGTTCAGAAATGTAGTAATATTGTCATTAACATCCACACTAACATTTAGAGCAGCAGGGAGCTCAGCATCGTTGCTGAAAGCAGATTTTCCATCGGCAGGAATACTCTGCTCTCAGCTAGCTGCCCAAAAGGGACCTCTTCTGCAGGCCTGCCTCAACTCCTTCCTTGCACACCAGCGGAGCTTTGATTTTATCTCTGTGTTGTACCTTTCTGGAAGTCCAGAACTAGAACACTTATCCTACCAAATTTTACCTTATTTATTTATTTTTGAGACTGGAAAATACCCTTGGCGTAGGGCTAACAGTTTCAGCTAACATCACTGCCTTCTTCTCACTTGCATGGGGAGGAACGTGGACTCAGAGGGAGGAAGTTGAGCAAGCTCCATCTTGGGGAAAGGGATGGGCATGTATTTTCCTCAAACAAAGGGAAGTGCAGGTAGTTCTGGTCCCGAGTTGGATCCATCTTCATTCGCTACGCAGTAAAGCACATAACCACTCCACAAAATCTTTGCTGGCACTAGGAGGAACCACACATTCTAAAGAGGGCCTGCACAGGCACTGGTGGCTGTGGCCTAGGCAAAGGCAAAAAACTTGAAGTTTTGTCAGAACCCACTTACTTTTTGCTCCTTTAAAAAAAAATACAAACAAGGCAACATTACCAAGAAAACCTAAGGCCATCTACCTTACCAGCCCTCCTTCGGCATCAGCATCGCATTTCCCAGCATCTCCTGCTGCTCACGTAGCTGCGGTGGAAGCAGAGCAGCTCCCCAGCAGCGTGGATGGGAACAGATACGGCTCTACAGAGCTGTTGTGCCTGGGTTCCACTATGCTCGTGGGTGCAGTATAACTGCTATCGGCATGGCAGCCAGGTTTTTTGTATTATGGGTAGCGGTGACTGTGTGGTGTTCAATGCTAGCAGTAGCCACAAAGGCTTAAAAATAAATTACTTCACTGCTGTGAACTTCAGCGCTTCCCTATCAGTGTTTATTTTATTAATTTATTGAATAAACACTAGCAGGTTCGATACTGTCTGTGGCTTTGGCTTCTTCTCCCACAGCATTCAAAGCAATTACTTTCATGAAAGCAAATGGTCCATTTAGTTGGGGAATCTATACAGCAGCAATGAGATCAGATTCCTGAACAGATGCGTCCTCCTCTAGAGGGATTTGATGTCTGGTAGGCTTCAAGCTGACACCACAGAGCAAACATCTCTTAACTCCTCTAGCTGGCTGTTATATCAGAGTCAGGTCTGTAACTTCAAAACAAGTGCAAGTACCTATCAATGTAAAGCGTTTCAGCTGGCAGAGAACGGCAGCAGGAAGGAGAGTCCTTTGTCACGGGGATGGAGCAAGGGGACGGAGACAGGGGGGCAAAACCAAAAAAAAACTACCCCCATATCTCTAAAGGAAAAATCAATCCACCTTCCTCAATCAAGGAAAAAAAAAAAATCCTACTGTTCATTTTTTTTTGCTTCTGTATTGTTGCACATGTGGGTGTGAAAATGGGGGCTGCAGGAAGCAGACAACCAATGTTGCAGTTTTTTTTTGTTTTGTTTTTCTCCACACACCACTTATAACTTTATCCTGGTTTCTGCTACACATCTCAGGAAGCAGCTGAGCCCCCCCATCTAGCACAGCCCCAGCCAGCAGCTGGGCAAAGCTTCTGGGCAGCAGTTCAGGGACCGCTCCCAGAGCTGGCACCGCTACCTACAGTTCTGGGGACCTGGCACAGCCCCGCTGACCAAAGGGGACTCGACCTTGCCAGTTACCTCCTGGAAGCCAGGGGGTGCACCCACAGCAGCATCTCTCCAGATGCCTCCTCTCCAGGCATCTCCTTGGAGCTGTGCCCACGGCCGCAGCAGGGTGTAGCTGAAAGCCGTCATTTGCACACCTTTGGAGGTGGGCCCACTGGGCAAGGCGCATTGGCAAGCCCACACGAAAAGCTTGCGCTACTGCCTCTGACAATTCTCCACCTGTTTCGTGGCTAAGCCAAAACCTGAAGTCTCAGGTCTGTGCGTACCTGTGCCTAGCAGTTCTCCCAGACCCAAATTAGCTGGCAGGAAGCCTGAAGCCACTTGAGCCTTTAGATGTAGTGAAGCACAGCTCCGTAGCAGAAGGCAGTCCTGGGAATGCACCCAACCGGGGCTCCTCAAGCAGCAGCACCCATGTCCACGTGCTGGCCTAGGAGCCTTCCCACCCACAAGCTGCTTGACCAAGCCTCAGCTGCTGGGCAATTACATGTTCAGAGCAGGACTGCAAATATCATCTGCAGTCCTGGAATGACAGCTGCAGTGTTATCTTTGTCCACTCAGAGCAGTCCAGGAGATCAAGACAGACAGGACGTGTATTATACTCACCATCAACGAGGAGGTGAAGCTACATTCACGTCCAAGTAAGAAGAAAGGAATGCATGGTCCAAATGCTTGCAGAAGACATCAGCATTTTCCAGATCTGTAGGAATGGCTTTGTTTCTTCTCTCTCTCTCAGCCTGTTTTTTTTTTCTTCCTTAAGTCTTTCTGACTTCACAGGAGCTTCCAGTAACATAAAGCACCCCTGCTGTGCTACAGAACATACTTGCCTGCCTCCGTCAGGAGATGAGGGGGATGCTGCTGGCAGGGGACAATGCAGAAGAGAATACACATGCACATCTCAAACCCCAAGCTAAGTGCAAGCCTACAAATGTGTTACCAAGAGAAATGGGCAGTAATCTAGGCTTGTTTCCCACTCAAGAATGACATCACACGCTGTACCTGCCTTCAGCTCCAGCCTCATCTTCCCTGAGAGTTTACTTTAGCATCTTGATATTCAGTGTTACTGCTGCAGAGGGGCAATAAGCATCGCCATTAAGGAAAAGGCAGAAAGTTATGCCCTAGGCATCCTGCAAAGGAGAGCATTCCTAAACCTCAGTATTTTGCACCCATTTCCTCACAATTATGCAATACTCTCCTTTTTAAATAGTTTTTTACATATGTATTTAGTTGGGATCAAGTAACAGGTAATATTCAGAGGGATGACAGGCAGAAAGCCACCAAAAAGCCCCTCAGACTTAGAGCTACAACTCATGCTGCCCTTTCCCATTCATTCAGAAGTATCTAATCACTGCCAAAAATACAAAGACAATCCTCAAATGAAGAAAAGACGGTATCCAGCCTCCTACGAGGATCTGAATATCTTTGTTTTTTTAAAAATAAATTAAAATCCCCGTGTGGACCAGGAGCAAGGTTAACGGGTGGTATGAATGAAAAAAAAGGTGGGATGAATCTTAGTTTGGGGATTTTTCTTTTAGAGGGCAATTCATTGCCTTATTTAACCAGCAGACAGTGGCTCTACCAAATCAGAAACCAGATAATCACTAGAGATGTTTTCAGAGAACACTTTCATAGCAAGTCTTCAGACTGCTAGAGCCATCGTATGTTTCAAATTCAAAAAGGCAATAGGAACTGCATTAGGTACCATATGATGAAATTCAATAGCATGCATTAAGCAGGTCAGCCTATACAACCCAAATGGATGCTTTTAATTCTACTATTGATAGATGCAGAGGTTTTCATTTTTTTTTTCCTAGGTGTTGTGTTTTTTTTGTTTGTTTGTTGGTTTGTTTTTGACATATTATCCAGGTCAGAAAATATTAAAGCCTCCTCGGATTAAAAAAAAAAAAAAAAAAAGTTATTTCCCAGTACATTCACTTTAGTTTCTAGTGGGCATGACTGCTTTGTGTTGTTAAACAGTGTTCAACTTCACAAAATTTTTTTGGTTTTACTCTTGAAAAAATGCAAGTAAATACAGCTGTTAGGATAACAATATCTAAAACAAGGACCTAAAAACCAGCTTATCGCATACACGTATAATATGTGTATAAATGCTTCACAAGGTAACTCAGACATTACCTTGGGGACGACCCCTTGTTTTATCAAAAGAACAATTAGGGCACCCAAGAGCAACAAAATGTTGTAGCAGACAACATCCTGCGTGTCAGCTACCGCCCCATTCAACTCATTTCCCTACCTGCCAGCTTCAATGGAAGCAGCCCAGGCAAGTGAGAGTGAAAAGATAAGCTGCAGTACCTATTTGATGAATGCCTGCATAATTTGCAGTACAGGCTGAACTTCCTTTCAGCTGATACCCAAACCTCCATATGCAGACAACTAACAGGGCCACCAACAGCTACTGCTCACTCCCATCAAACGGCATAGTGGATGTGTGGCAACGTGTGAAAGAAGAAGATTGATGCAATCAAAACACACTTCTCCAGTTACTTTTAAAACACACTATTGCACGTAACTGCATCAGAGCTGTTTTGTCAGCACCTCCTTTTCACTCCAGGGAGCAGGATCCTGTTATCCTGAAGAGACTACAGGAAGGGAGCACCAGCATCACTTGATGACAACACACTTGGTATCAATACACATGGTACCTCTAGGACCATAACTGTCAGAACACTCTCAAAGAAGCAAAGCTTACCCCTAAGCTGTAGGTGTAGCACTGCACTTAAATGCAGTCAGCTGCCTGATTCTTGATCCTCTTGGTCTTCCCTTATGAATTCTTCTGCCTTGAAGTTTACCTGCACTGTCATTGTATTCCTCATCCCGACTCTCTCTTTTAAAGGGAGAAACTCAGTATTACATTTGCATACCAAAATTTCTAGATTTGGTTTTCTAATATATATATACAAGAAAAAAAAAACTTAAGTTCTTTCGTCAATACTTCACAATTCCACATTATTAAAAAAAAAACAGCTTTATTACCTTTTTGTGTGAGTGGTTGCAGCATTGTTGACTGATGCATGAAACAATTCTGAGGTATAGGACAAAATAGTATTTAATATCTGCAGACTTGGTATATTTAAATACTTTTATATCAAGTTTAACAGGGCTGTTATCAACCTAACAGAAGCGATGTCTCAAATCAGTTAAATCTCATTGTACACCTTTTATATTTGCCGTTCAGGATGCTCCTAAACAATTTCTCCTTAATTTTTACTTCATAGCTATGAACTGCTTGGCTTCAAGTATGTGCCATCAGATTTTGTCTAGCACTAGTTTTCTCTGTGACAAACTACTCCATTAAAACAAACTTTACATGGCACAACCCTGGTAGACAGCAAATTATGAATAATGTGACTTATTCTGTAATCTTTGACTCTGTTCTAGATGCCAAAGCAGATAATACATCTCTATGAATCCTCTTTAGAAATCTTCAGACAACTTCACTTGTGTGTTTAGAGCTCACCCAGAGCTTCTTCAAAGAAGTTAGCAGCAAATAAGAGTTGTAGGAATCTTCACATCCATTCACTGCCTATGTATTTTCTTCTCTGTAACTCATTTAATCATCTGCACGAGCTATCAAGAAATACACCGCATAACTCATTTTCAGATTGCCCCATCAGAATCTTTAACCCAATTTCAGGTGAAAAAATTAAACCACGTTTTGATAGACATAACCTCAGCAGTCAATTTATTCGCAGGAACTTTCATCAGTGATGGAAGGTAGGTATATAAAAAACAGTAGGTTTTAAGTGTACGTTCATGCCTAAGTACTGCTTCTATAAAGCACTTTAACAAAAAAAAATACAAAAGTGTCTTTTTGATTGGAGTGTACAAACCACAACTAGTCATGTGGACTAAGCTCTCCAACATCCTATAGGGTGTTACTGAAAAAGAAAGGAGGTAGTCAACCAAGAAAGTGAATACCTACAAATCAAGAAACCAGATAATGGAGTGCAGAAAGGTTTAATTTTTTTTTAAAAAAAAGCAAAGAAAAAAACACCACTTATACTGACTGCACTGTCTAGTGAGGCACAAGAGAAAAGGTTCAAAATTCAGTATTAATTCAAATAAGAGAAGAATCTAAACAGCAACAAAGCTACAGTGCCAAGAAAAAGTAGTTGAGTTAGAAAGCTCAGTTGAGCTCCAGACTCTACGCAGCAATATACACATACCAAACTTGCTTTCATGTGGAGTAGACAGATTTTAACCTCTTAAAAAAAACCCTTACATATACAGTACTTCAGCCAAGGTAATATCAACTGTGTGTGTTTCCTAAATCTACCGTAAGTATTTAGGCCACATATGGAAGAGAAGAAGGGAAGGGGTAAGAAGACTTATCCAGATATAGGCTGATTACTTTTTAATCAAATATAACCCAAATGTAATATTTAAAAATCAAGACTAAAACCAGGCATCATTTAATGTATTTTAATAGCAAACTTACAGGAACAGCACAGAAGACAGACAACATTAAAAACATGTACTTGCATGTAGGACAACTCAGTTAGAAAAGTATAGTGAATGGATGGAATCTACTGTATGATAAAAATGCTACAAACACCATTTAGTTGCCATTGATAAGAAATTTACTTGTTTAAAAAAAATCCAAATGCTGGCATTGTCCAGAAAAATTTGACAGGTTTATTTATAATTTTTATAAAGCTGAATTGTTGAAACTTGTTCACTGAGACTTTTTTTTTTTTTGCCTGCATTGATGTTTTATGTCCCCTCATTTATATTAAAAATCCACACACAAATGAAAATGGAAAAAAACTTGCCAATACCAATTCTGTCCCCTATTTTTCCATTTGCAACCATATACTTAGGTACCTTTTAACCCCATGGAAAAAAATATCTAACGTTCATTACTACCAATAACAGGAAGAATATTTTGCTTCAAGAACGACAAACCCATCATGGTGAAGTTTACGCACGCTCTCCACGTATGCGGCGTGCTAGCTGGATATCTTTTGGCATGATTGTGACACGTTTGGCATGGATAGCACACAGGTTGGTATCTTCAAACAGGCCAACCAAGTAGGCTTCACTTGCCTCCTAGTATAGAACAAAAGAGTTAAGAACACTTTCACTCTCTGAGTAAAAGGAAAAAAAAAGAATTCCAAGTACAACATTAAGATGGCATTAAGTTTAGGCTTCTATCTTTATTAGTACACACCAAAAGTTTTAGATTGTTAAAACATAAAAGACTCCATTTTCTTACAAACCACCAAATAATATTCTATGTCAAAGCTACCACCATTTAGTGAGGACATCCTCTGGAACACAACTGAATAAATATTGTGACAGCACTCTCACAGATAAGGGATCATCTTATCAAACGGTGAGTTTGTTTAAGAACTTCTCTTTTTAGAGGCAGTGTTACACCATTTAAGTTACTTTTGTGTTCTTCCAAAGTAAAAGCTACTGAACATCAAGTAAAATTGGCTGTTGCTAAGGAAAAGAGCAGCTATTCCTTCACACCACGCAGTTAAGGCACACAGCTCCTTATTGTAGGATGATATAGCTACTGAAGAGGCTTAATTCAAAAATCACAAACTAACAAAAGAAATGTACTGGGAATTATTAGATCCAAGGGTACAACACCTCACAAACTTCTCGAGTCACCAAAAGCAGAACAGCAGTCTGAGAATTACCAGACACTCTTCATGATCCTATGCCCTGTTCCTCCCTAAGCATCACCAGTCTATCTGGGGCACAGATGTCACAGCCCCCAGCTACACTGAAGGCTCTCACATCTGTGAGAATCACACGGCCAGCACATTGGAAGGGCAAAGGACAAGCCCTGTCCTAGGAAAACTACAACCCTGATCACTGTGCTGTCCCCATTACGAAACCACTGCAGACTGGATCTGGGTTTAGACAGATGCCCAGTTGGACCTAATTATTCTTCTAGCTCACATTAATTTGGCTGGTATTAAGCCTAGCACATAACAGTTTAACCATTCTGGGGTTGATTCAGAATTCTAACACCTAGCAGTCTCCTAAGAAGCATGCTGCTATCAGATGCAGAACAGGACACAGCATGCACTTCGGATAAAAAGACAGAAACAATGGGGCTCACATCCAGAAGGAAGGCTGAGGTTCACCCTTCTAGAATATGTACAAAAGAGCCACCAAATCAACTTATTATTAGGTAACGTGGAACTTTTAATTTGAAGAAAAAAATACTTACTACAGCATATGCTGACTGTAGTATTAATTCATTTCATATGTCATAAGTTATCCTAACACAGCTTTGCTAACTCACTACATGAAAAGTTAAGACACTTTACTAAGAAAGCAATACTAGCATGAACAACATGGTACTAGAAGAGTTAAAAGTTTGCCTTTTTTTTTCTGAAAATAGGCAAGCACAATTATACAAACAACTTCTCTAACAACTGCTTAACACAAAATCTGGAATATTCAAGCTAGCGTTCTGAATTTGAATTTAATACTGACTAAATTTTAACACGCAATTCCTGATTTAAAATCAAAAACCAAAACACAGATAAACCTCACAATTTAAGAACTAACATCTTCACTCACAGCAATGAAGTCAGAACACCAACTAAAAGCAAAAGCAGCAAGCACACAAATGCAGTCACCTTTTGAAGCACTGCATGTGTTCAAGTTTACAGGACATCATGGCACACATTTTGGCCAAAGTGGAAGCCATTAATCAGAAAAAGACAGTTTTGTTTGGATATCAGATATTCTATAATTAGATAGGTTTCTGAACAATCTTTCAGATCAGGAATAAGTTTCTCTCATGAGAAAGAAATGCAGCATTTAATTCCATGATGTTCCATGAATTCCCTCCCTAGCCTTGGAGGGGACTTAGATGCAAAATCTCTGCCACAAGACTAACCTTTTGGGCACCGTATTTAGGAAGTACAACTACACAGCTGGAGCCCATCAGTTTTCAGAACAGAGGAAGCAAAAGCATACAACTACTTCAGCAAGGATATCAAGTTCTAAGTAGGTTACGCTAGATTTTAAGTTATACTGCCAAGATTTTTGGTCAGAAGGAGCAATCAATACTTCACTGTCAATGTATTTTAAGTCATTTAACTAACATATAAGAAAACGTGTTTATTACCAACTACTTTACCCAAAACCACTTATTTCCTCAACCACGTTTAGGTGTGGCTCATCAAACTGTTTTTCTTTATTTTTCAAATGAAGACCTCCATTTGGAGAGACTAGAAAATTCTACACAACGACACTTTCCTCTCTTCCAAAGGTAAAAACTCTAACAAGGCTTGAGGATAGAAGAAACAGATTTATCTTAAGTGTCTTATTAACTCTTCTGTCACCTGGAGAAGAGGTGGGGTAGCTGGTTAAAAAAATACATTTATAGCTGCAATAAGGAGTTGCTGACCTGCCACTGCATTATTTTAGCTATGGTAACTGCAGGGCATCGCCACATCAACTGTGAGCAATGGATGCTTGTGGGGGTGCATCCCCCATGTCAAAGCCCCTCCGAGAGCAGCTCTGCCCACCAATCCAGAGCAGCTAGGGCTAACCATAGAAACATTCTGGCCAATGGGGCAGGGGGCAGAGCCCTCCTCTACCTTAAATCTCTGGCTTTTAGGGTGAGAGAGCCACTTTCTTACAGCATTTACAATAGCAATAGTTGTGTCCTTACAATAACGGCTTCTTTTGGAGAGCAGATACATGCATACTTCAGCAGTTTCCTCGAGAACCAATACAAATTGCCACCCAGGCGAGGTGCTTCTCCTGGCAGCACTTACCTGCAAAGCACCGATAGCAGCGCTCTGGAAGCGCAGATCTGTTTTGAAGTCCTGAGCAATTTCACGCACCAGACGCTGGAAGGGAAGCTTGCGGATCAAAAGTTCAGTAGACTTCTGATAGCGTCTGATTTCACGGAGAGCCACAGTACCTGGCCTTTCAAAATTAAATAATAATAATAAAAAAGAGTTAGTATTCAAAACACAGTTCTACATCACCTTTCCATACGGGTTCACAATCTAACCTAAACTAAGTACATCCACGTACTGTGTAGAAGCACTCCAGCATCTACAACAGGAAACCAGTTTCCCTTTCAAAGGGCCCCTATTTCTCACCACTGATCTGTATGAACTTCCAGTAGCCCCAGTAGGGATCTCTGCAGAACAAGACGAGGCTGTCAAGGGTCCTGACTGCAATGAAAAGGCTGTGTAACATATGTCAGCTACCTTACACTGGGATGTGTTAGTGGTCTCAGTGCAGACTGCCATGAGTTACCTTGTTCAGCAATACTGGAGGCACCCTCCTAGCAATTAGCCTGACAAGCAATACAATTCTAAGGGTCATCTGGTTCTTCCTCCCTGCTGACATAAACCACTGACAACTTTCTCAGAAGTAACAGAATTTATACGCTGTATAGCATTATCAGTAAAAGTATCCCATCTATTTCCTGGTGTTAGAACTATGAATTCTGATGGAAAATAATATACTTATGCATGGAGTTTAAGCAAAAAGTTAGCAATGCAATTACTTCTGCATAAGTTTTGTCCTTTGTAACTCTAGCCTTATAACCTGCCTCCTAGCCTGTCAATTCAGCCTTGCACGCCCCACAATAAACTTTCGGTTACGCTCGCTATTCTCAACCGACTCCTCCTCCAACTAGCTCGGTGCTTTCCCCAGCTGACACGCACACCTATCCCGGGACCATCCCCAAGCCGCAGCACAACTCTCACTGCTCCGAACTGACGAAGGGCTTCACTATCGGAGCGCCGCTGAAAAGATCCGCCTCTCCTCCTCAACAAACTATTCCCTTTCTTGCCGTGAGAGGCTATTTCGGGGACGAGCCGCCGCGCACCCGCGGGCGTTTCGCGCCCCCCCGTGGCCGGCCGTGCCTGCTGCACCGCCACGGCGGGCGGAGCGGCAACGGGGGGGCACAGAAGAAGAACCGCTCCGCGACGATAAACTTGGCGGCGGCACCATCCTGCCGCGGGACTGCGGTCCGCACGCCTCAGAAATAAACGCCACGCACCCACCACAGCCACGGCGGCAGCGGCGTGCGCGCGTGTGCGGTGCGTGACTGGTTACACGGTTAAAGGCGGAAGGCGCCGAAAACGCACGGTTATTATTAAATTGTAATTAAAGGGGGGTTTGTGGGGGTGCGGTGCCGTTGGGAGGCCGGCGAGCCGCGGCGGGTCGGCAGGCAGGGCAGGGAAGGAGGCAGCACGGCGGCGGCCCCCCCGCGCCGCCCGCCGCCCCCCCGCAGCACGGCCCGTTGCGGGAGGGGGGGGAGTGGGGGGGCGGATGCGGGAGCGGTGCGGACGCGGTGCCGCCGGTGCGGGGCGCTGCGTACCGGTAGCGGTGCGGCTTCTTCACCCCGCCGGTAGAGGGCGCGCTCTTGCGCGCCGCCTTGGTGGCCAGCTGCTTGCGGGGCGCCTTGCCGCCGGTGGACTTGCGGGCGGTCTGCTTGGTGCGGGCCATGCTCCTGCCGACGTCGCTGCCTTACACCTGCGGCGACAAGCCCCCGCCCCGCGTAACGCCCGCTGTCCCCGTGGAGGGGGGAGGGCGTTAAACCGCCCCCCCGGCCCCCCACCGCCCGCTGCGCCCCACCGGCCGGGCGCCGGGGCTGCGGCCCCACCAGCCCCGGGGAGTCGGGCGCCGAGAGGCGGTCGCGGTTCCCCCGCCGGCCGGCAGCCGCCGGGGAAGTATCGCAAACGCCGCCCGGGGAAAGCCGGGGGGGCTGGCAGGCGGTGGGCGGCCTCTGCCCGGCCAAATCCCCCCCCCCGGGGCGGCGGAGGAGGGGGCAGAGCTCAGGGGAAGCCCCGGGCGGATCGACCCAAAGGGTGCCCCCCCTCCCACCCCCCGCCGGCCGGCAGCGCTCGGCGGGCACCGGGCGAACAGCCGCGGACCGGCGGTTGCCGTACGGGAAGGGAAGGAAGGGGCCGGGTGGAAGCGCAGGAGAGCGGCAAACTTTTCGGGGGGCTGCCTTCGGAGCCGCCTCGCCTCCGCTCCGAGGAAGCGCTTCCCCCGAAGCCGCCTCGCTCCCAAGCGCCTCTCAGAGGCAAACTCGGCTCCCGGCCCCAGAACAAGATGGAAACAATCGCGAAGCGCAGCCCCAGTCCTCTCCCGAGGAGAAGGCAAAAAAATAAAACGCGAAAAAAATAAGGCGAAAAAATTGCGAGGAGCTGCAAAGCGTGCGGGTGCCCGTGAGGGGGGGGCAGCGGAAAAGTTTACGCTCGAAAACCGAAAAATTGCGTTGGGTTTGGGCCGTTCCTACGGCCCGTTTCTTTCCCTTTTTATTGTTTTTTTTTATGCAATAGGAAAAAAAAAATATGGTCGGTGACCAGAGAAAAGAGACAAGATGGTGAAGCTGAGCAACAACTGTGGGGAGCAGGGGAAGGCAGGCAGGCGGCGGAGTTACCCGGGGCTGCCCAGAGCCTCCTCCGTGCGGCCCCGACCGGGGGGATGCCGGCCCCGGGGGGCAGCCGAGGGGCCGGGGAGGCCGCCGGGGGGGGGTCCGGAGCGGGGCCGAGGGGGCCAGCGGGGGGCAAAGGGCCCGAGAAGCGGGGCCGGGGGTTGCCGGCGGAGCGAGCAGCTCCGGCCGAGCGGGGAAGGCGGCGGGGGACGGGGGCTGCCGCCGCCCGCCGAGCCCCCAAAAGTTTGTGAGGGGGGACGGGGGGCGGCGTGGGGGGGACGGGGACGAGGGGCGCGGGGGGGCGGCGGGCGCGGCGCGAGACTTACCCCGTCCGCTGGGCGAGCGCGGCTGCCGTGCGGGAGGGAGGGAGGGAGGGAGGAGGGCGGGAAGGGGGCGGGCGCCGGGAGGAGCCGGAGCTGCGGCGGCTGCTGCTGGCGGCGGCGGTGGCCGGGAGCACAATTGGAAGATGGCCGCCTCGCGAGGGGCGGGGCCCGCGGGGCCACGCCCCCGGCCCGCCCGCCCGCCAATGGCGCACAATGGAGGGAAGGCGCCGCCCCGCCCCCGGCGCCGCCCCCTCGCTGCCTCCCTCCCTCCCTCCCTCCGCGGGCGCCGTGTGTACAAACACAAAAGGCACGCCGCGAGCCGAGCCGCGCGCCGGGACCCGCACACCGCGCGCGGGGCGGGGGCGCGCGAGGCCGCGGCGGGTAACGGCCGGCCCGGGGTAACGGCCGCCCAACCGCCCCCCAGCCGCCCGGAGCCCAGGGGGACCGAGGCGAACCTGGGCTGGGGAAGGCAGCGGCAGCTTGTTCCTGCGTCGGGTCTCTCCGACTGTTTCAGCCTCAGCAGGAAACGCGACTGGATTTATCGGGCGCTTCTGACAGACCCCGCTGGGTTACGGCAGCTGCCGTGCTGTGTAACGAGAAAAGCTCACTTCGTTTTCTGCTGGCATCCGTAACAAAACGCCCCACGGGAAAGTAACCTCTACTTCGTTTTGACGGAACAGCCACTTGCGATTTTAACTGCATTCCAACCACGGCCTCACAGTCTGTACTCGTGCAAACCTGCACCCCCGTCTTGTCTGTCACGGGCAGAGGAAGTCGCATTTGGCTTGCAAAGTCTTTTTTACAAACGGTGGCACAATGCAGGTCCGTGCAGACACCCAACCGACCTCCAGCAGCAGAAACAGTCAAGCCACACAAGCAGAGTGATTTGCTTGGGGCTCACCGGCCCTGCTGAGGAGCCGAGCCTTGTCACCAGCAGAGCACCCTGCTACAGCACACGCTGCTTCGGCCCTCAAACACGGCGAGCCGCACGACACAGGCTGCTGCACGCATACCATACCCCCTAACCCTGCTGAGTTCACCACAGGTGGGGGAAGCTACCAGGGGTTTTAGTCAAGAAGCAGAATTAGTGGATTAATTTACCTGTCGGCACTACCTTGTGAGAGAACAGAATCTTAATGGGCAGCCAGAGAGACCGCTCGGAGCTGCACAGGGGAACGTGCCGCAAACTTTAAGAGCCAGGCGCCAAGGCGGGCATCAACCCCACCCGACACACAGGCAGGATAACGAGCAGCTGCAAGAAACCGCCCGGAGATCAATAACCCGGAGATTAGAACTATCAGAACTACAGCCCCGAGCACGCCTCCACGGGAGAAGGAAGCAGCCGTGCGACCCCGCGTTGCCCTGCAGGCGCTCTTCCCGCGGCCGGGAGCCCCCCCGGCCGGGCGCAGCGCGCAGCCCCCCCGCGCCCTGCCGCTGGCGCAGCGCCCGGCGCCGCGATTGGCGGGAGCGCGCAGGAATCCCGTGACGCGCGGGGCGGGGCGGGGCGCGGCGGCGGCTGACGGCAGCTCCGCCTCACGGCAGCAGGGGCCGGGGGCTGGCGGAGCGCCGCGGCCGGCTGCGGAACCGAAGTGCTTAGGAACAGCGCAGCGCGCTGAGGTGTCCTGTGTGAATTACACGCAGCGGTCGGTCCTCCTTTCTCGAGGCCTTGATCTCGCAGGCCGCAGGGATCCTCCACCCTTCAGCCTCTTTAAGGCCCCCCAAAGAAATCGAACCTAGCAAGATCCCGCTGGGTTAGCTGACGGTAACGTGCCAAGGACAGCGACGGGACTTCATCCACAGCCCGAGTAACCGCTGCTAGCGTGTCCCGATTGGTAGAGGAAGTGAGATAAGGGTGGAGAGCAGCTGGAGCCAAAGAAAACTGAAGTGACGCTGGGCAGAAAAGAGGAACATTGAAATGAGAAGCTGTCTGATGTTTTTAACACCTTTCACAGGAAGCATGCAGCCCTTATCTGGCACAGAGGGGCAGGTTTTCACAGCCCGTACACGTTTTGGCTTTATATCCAAGTAGCATACGTTTTCCAAAATACTATCTTCCACTTTCACCTTGTTGGGAGATTTATCTTGCCGAGGACAGTCTGGACAGAGAAAGGAATGCATCTTTCATACCAGGTGGGATTAGCTGCAACTCATTGTATCAAGCTGAAAATACTGCTTCAGAACTGTTACTGACAATAAATAAATAAATAAATAAATAAATGCTTTGGAGGAAAAGCCTCAAGCTTGAGTCCTTCAGGCAGCTCCTAGTCAGCTCCAAATACCAGAATAAGGCATTGGGCCTGGTTATCATAAGAGTTGACAAATCATCGTCCCCAGTACCATCACAGACGGCAGCAGCTGCTGTCCTTTGCAACAGCACAGACTACAAACCCAGAACAAAACAAAGCAGAGAAGATGAAGTGTGCTTTATTTAAGGCACTTGGACAAAGGAGAACATGCAAGTCCCAAGTATAATTGTTCTTAAGCAACACTGCAGGCATCTTTCAGAAATATCTGAAAAAGATTTTCCACTATAAGAGACATTCACAGTTTTTTATGTCACCAAACTCATTCCAAACAGTCTTTAATCAAAGATTTTTCTTTCCCATCCCTACAAAAAGCACAAAGTAAAAATCCAAACCACTTAGTCTAGTCCCCACTCAACGAATAAAGAAAGGTCTCCTCCTGTTACCTAGGGGAAGTTAGGGTTGCTATTACTTTTTATGTGAAAAGTTACTCAGACACTCCAGTGAGGGAAGGAGTATAAAATACTAGCTCTATTTACATACAACACTTGCCTGCTTCAGACGTCCACACCTCTCCTCCAGGATCCAGTTCTCCCTTCCCATTCTCCTTCAAGATCCATCTCCTTCAAACCTCTAACCACATCTGCACTCACATTCTGCATACTCTCTCCCTGTCTCAGCTCCCAGACTGCTGGACATTTCATGATTTCACATTCCTTAAACAACCTCCTTGATTCCATGTATTTGTTCAGGCAGTTTGATTTTTCTCTTCTTTCTCCTTGTCCCTATCTCTATCTTTCATGCCCTCGCTTTTCACACCAGACCATTCCCACCTCCCCCTAGTTTTTCAGCCAGTCCCAGTCCCTTACCTGATATCTTTCCTTCTGCAGCTTCCAGCCTTGATAGGCTTTCCTAGGCAATTCCAATCTCTTGTCCAGTATTCCTTCGTCCAGTATTCCTGGCTAGCCCGCTTTCTAGCACTGGCTGCAGCAGCAGCTACACAATTAAAACTTCTCCTGGAAATTAAAGTAGAATCTAAGTACAATATGGTAGGAAGTTTTTAAACTATCTTCCTCTTAAGATGTATTTTCGCAGGATGAAAACATTTGTAACCCTAGCTTTGTGTTAACGGTACATTTTGGTGTGTATTTAAATGTTGTCCTAAATAACCATCTACACAATTTCTAGTGTTTCTTCTCGGAATTTACTAAGGGCAGCAAGCCCTTACAATGGAAAGTACAAGTCATGTAAAACCTCAGAATGATTTGCAATAACTCAGTGTAAATAATTTTCATTTATTAATTGTTTTGAAATTATCTATGTCACGCGACTGTAAACCACAGAAAGTATACATAACATTATAATAGTGTCCATTGTAATACGCAGCTCTTTGGCATGCTGGATTGGCTATTATATCATACGACACACAACCATTTGTATTATTCATACTCTGTCAATAAAGAGGAGAAAAATACACAGGCCCAAACGAGTAGCTGGATCTGTAGAAGTGTGCACCTACCAGAAGTACAGACAAAAAGTTGTATAACAGTAGGACACATCACTTTTTTCATCTCTTTTCATTGGGTCTTTCAATCACGTATTTTGCCTTTTCCTGTTCTCTAAAATACTTCACATATATTGACATTATGGCCCTGCTATTAAGAATGGTCTTAAACATGTATACTTCTAAACTCCTGCTTAAGCTCCATTGACTTCAGTGGTAGATAGGTACTCTTAAGTTTAGACACACGCTAATGTACCTTCCCGAAGGTTGATCCCTGAGGAAAATCCCACTATGCCACAGGTACAGGAATCTTGGAATTCCTAGGTTCTTTATTTTAAAAGAAACTTTACAATTTAAAAGAAACTTTAGCTTAAAAGAATTTTTTTTTTTAAAAAAAGGCCCTTTAAAATACTTTTAAATAATCTATATAATGTGCTATTTTATTCTTAAAATACTTTAAAATGGAAAAAAATCAGTCCTGTCAAAGGCACTTCTTTTCACACTTAAAGCATCACATATGCACAGGAGTTTCAGAACAATCTATTTTGGAGAAAAAAATGTATTTTTCTAGTGCCTCATAACCCAAGAACTGTAAATCTGTTTTTATTATTATTTATTATTATTCCAGCCTTTTTTTCCCCTCTAATTTACATCACTTCACTGAGACTGAGCATGAAAAGTTTCTTCCGAAAGGAATTTCAAGGACACAGTTCTAAGGAGTGAAAATAAGCCTATGATAGCACAGACAAAGTTCAGGACTCATTGATTTTGCTTCTCTTTTTGGATTATCACAAATTTTTAGGAGGCTTGATGAGTTTGATTCAACCTCCACCTTTGTGGTTCCTCTCCAGCAAAGACTTATCCAGCGCTTAATTTCTCTAAGTACATGCCTGCTTTTCTATATGGACTCCTGCCTGTTAATTGCCTGGGTATCATCGAGGACTGTCTCACTATAATCTCATTTATATTGCCTATTATAACATGCATGCACTGCTGGAACTCATCTCTCGTCAGTAATGAGGTACTACGGAATATGAAAGAGTAAATAACATTACATTAAAAGTACTAATTCTTTCTTTTCTGTGGTCTACTGAGTTTCTTCTGGAGGAAAGTGTGGTAGCAGAAAACCTGTAAAAGCACCTATAATGATGTCCCAAAGTTACATTCCAGTTCCTATCTTGGTTTCTTATTTATTTCTTACAGCTTTTAAAACATGCTTAATACTTTAATATCTGTAAAAATTCAAGTCCATTACCTTTTAAAGACTGGAAGTTAAAAATATATTTAATTGTTCTTCTCTACGCATCAGGCAGAGCTCCAGGAACCCAAAGGTTCGTTGTAGCTGTAACCACTGCCTCCATTTTCACTTATCAGCTTTGCAAGGGCTTGTACATGACAGTTCATTATCTTAAGGTGGAAACAGGACTTTGAATGTTACACACACACACACAAAAAAAAAAAAACAGTATTCCTATTACATTAACAATATAAAAACCCAATGCAGAGACCGAGGTAGCTTTTTAAACAGCTATATTCTATTTTATGTAATGTTTTCACAATGTTTAACTCGCAAGCTTAATATCGGATAATAATACTCTCTTTTGTTACAATATATGGTATGAAAAAGGACGACAATAAAGGTAGCACACGTTTACACAGTCAGGGACCTCCACTTGTCAAGAGAGCTTCCCCTTCTTAATGGTTTTGCTGAGCTTATACCTTTCTTCTTGCTTTTCTCAGCATGCCATTATGCTATTTTTCTTACGCTTAACCAGATACTATCCGTTCAGAGTGCACTGAAGGGTTAACTGAAACAGAAACAGAGTCCCTGCACCAGATAGGGAATAGCGTTCAACAGATAATTGGGAGGTTGTTGTACTCAAAGGCTGGAAATTATGTGATAGGGCAGAGTATCTGTGATTTTCAGGTAACACCTGATCAAATTTCATAATGCATTTCAGAAATATGTTGTGAACGATTATTACAAAACTATGCCTAAGGCCTTGAATGAAAGGGCTGGTGGACACATAAAAAGAAAAGAGAGCTTACCCTCTGTAATGGAAATAGAAGATTTTGAAATTTACTGTACCTGGCTGAGTTAGTGCACGTTGATAGACACATTTCAAGTGGGCTTTTGCAAGATTTTCTGCAGTATACGGAAGAGCAATTGTTCCAGGGAACATTTCTTTCTAAAGTTACAGTACCACAAAATTATTAAACTCATTTTAGCTCTCGTGGTTCTTCACACGACTAAATTATCATAACAACCTTTTCTGTCTTTTAGAAGCATTGTAATGTACTGTGGAAGGAACTGGATTTCTGGTGGGCTTCATTCTGATGGAGACTACTGTAAGATATTTTATTTCCTAGTTTGTGTTGATAGATTCATTAAAGCTGTTAAGGAGAAACAACAAGCACAAACTCCAGTTGGTTCCCAAATAAGATGCCTAGTACTCTAATGATTTATTCTGAGCTCCTGTTGTCGTACAGTTTCAGCAAGCTGATTTGCTCCAAGACTCATACACACTGGCAAATAAACCCCTGCAGGCTTGCATTAGGGAGCGGGGAAAAAAAAAAAAAAAAAAAAGGAGGACCATTTTTTCTACCCCCTAATAGGCTCACTTGCGTCATTTTGCAGCACTGTTCTTGTATAGGAGATATATATATATTTTTCTGC
>NC_048895.1:20586196-20610325 GCF_011077185.1 Oxyura jamaicensis
AAAAAAAAAAAAAAAAAAAAAAAAAAAAAAGGCTCACTGTTTTCTACCACCCATTAGGCTCACATTGGCCTCATTTTGCAGCACTGTTCTTGTAAAGGATATATATATATTTTTTTCTGCACTGATGCGGTATCTAGTCCATGCTGACACTGCCTTTAAAAGCTCTTTCTGTGAGCTACTATACTTGACAGAACTAAAAGAGTTAACATTATTTATTTCATTTCTTTGCTCAGTGGGGCAATCTCGTGAGGTATGAATCTCTTCTTCATGAGGGCCCTGGGGAAAGCAGTCAGAGTCAAACTCAGGTATGTTTTAGTAGAATGCAAACAGCACAGAGTGCAGTACTCGGGCTCCAACAGCAAACAGCAGAAGAAAACATCAGGTATGATGCCCAATATCCTAATTTTTGGCAGTAATTCTGTGGACGGGTTACTTTCAAAACAGGTCTGTTTCTTCTATGTGACAACAGATGAGCAAAACACTGTCTTGAGATGGCATAGATGCTTCACAAGCCTAACTTGTGAGTTAGCTGAGGAAGGCTCTCAGAAATGAAATTATTATTCTGAGGGCTGACCCTAACACAGTTGTGAGGTGTTCTGCCATACCCCCATCTTTCTTAACAAGGACTCCCAAACCTGAAAACATAGTGTAAGGAAAACTAGTCTCCCAAGTGACATCAGAAAAGGGAAATAAAAGATGGAGTGGCAGATAGTATACTTTAAGATGACAGGAAAGAACATTAATTATGTTCTTTTCAGTCTTAGAGGACAACAGTTTGCCTTTTATTTAAGGAAATTAAAGCTTCCATTTTTCCCAACAGTATTTGTAAGTCACATTTTGTAGACTACACTGTATTGTGCCACATTTTGAAATTATTTTGGTCATGTCTCCTCCTCCTCTTTGCAAATTTGCATCTCATAAGGTATCCCAATGCGAAAACCACAGTTGCTGTTATTAGTGCTGTCCAGTAAAGTTTCCTAATGCCTAGAAACTTATCCAACACAAATCACATCCAACCCCTCTCCAGAATAACTAACATGTCCTTACTACACATTGTTGAGTACCTACAATCCCAGCTGAGAAGAAAAGGATCTGCAGGTATTAAGCACTTAATCTAGCCTAGGATGCCTTTAACTGCATTTCCAAACTGGGGCACCACAATTAAAAGCCATTTAAAAAAAGCTTTAGATGTGCCCATGTACCTGCCTTCATGCCCTGAAGAAGCATGTGTTAGAGCAAGAAATAGAAGTTTCTGGCTCCTGAGCACACTGACCACCTTCACGGGGCCCAGTTGCTTTAAAGCAGTTCAGTGGTCCTTGGTGTATAAGAAGGATTTCTCAGGCAGCACCAATTCTTCCTACGTGACTTGTATATCTTAATCAGTTGCTGATAAGCCCCAAATCCCTTCAGACAGGTGATGATAACATCAAAATCTCATCTTTCAGTTTTGAATTTTAAAGAAAATGTTGGGCAGCTGTGCTTGCGGAGATGAGTATGGTTCCTTAACAGTTCAAAACCCACCAAAACAAACAAACAAGCAGCACAAGGCAAATATGAATGAACACATTCAGCATGTGCTAACACTGTGTGTTCCTGGCAAACCTTATGTTCTGTGAGGACTGACTACAATTTTTGTCTGCTAAGTCCTGGCATTATTACTGAAAGCATGAGTGATGTTAAAATGCAAGCCTCAATCCAGGCCACTGACATGGAGAACATCAGCTGGGTTTAACATGGACTGCTGTGTATGGATCTCAAGACAAAGGCAGAGAAGAAGCACCACTTGGAGCCTCAGCAACAACTATAGGAAAGGTTGCCAGCCTCTGGGCAAGGTTTTCAAGCACAGCTCCCATGCTAGCACTGTGTCTTACATCCAACAGAGAGGACATACAAACACTAAATCCCCACTGTGAAGGAATAATTTGTCCCATACTACTTAAATTGGCATTATACATGCCGTAACATCGTGAAGCTACACCCTTCAGCCTAGCCCTGACCCACAATGGACAGCTAGCATTCCTGGGAGCTGCTGTCATTTCCCACCTGCCAAAAACAGGCAGTCCCCTTCTCCCTTGGTTCACTGAAGAATGAGCTGGCTCTCCAGCAGTACCACATCTTGGTATGTGGCTCAGAGGTCCAGGAAGATCAGCTACCCCACATTTGCAATATTTAAGAGTCTTGGTTATGAGCTCCACAACATCACTTTGTAAAGAGCCTTTGCAGTTAGAGGGCTGCCTGCACGAACCCTGCAGTGAACACACTTCAGTGCCATGCCTATTTCTGCAGGCCTGAGACATGGCTCTAGGGGCAGGACAGCTTCTGGTAAACCGTTCCTGATACTTCCTGGTACAAAAGAACAACGAGGGTGGGGTGGGGAAGTATGACAATGACAACAACTACGACCAAAAAATAAAAACAAAAACAAAACAAAAACAGAAACAAACAAACAAACCAGCAAATACCATCCACAAGGCTTTCTGACTGTGACTTTACATGCTAGCACAATTTCTTCATAGCACTGCTTTGATAATCAAGCTGTCTGACATGCTCTGGTACTGACAACACTCCTAGGCCAGAGCCCAAGCCAGGCAGGAACGCAAAGGAACAAATGCACAGCTGTAACATTGTCATGTCACTAATGTTCGAGTATAACCATGTGGGGACAGGATTTTTCCAGGCCTCACATAAATATGACTGAAAAATCCTCAAGGGGCATACTATGCTGTATTACAAATTCCTCATAAATGACATAATTACCTCTATTTTGGAGAGGATTAGATGAAATACCAGAGAATAGTCCAGAATTCACTGATGACAGTTTAATTTCACATGTATGGGTGTGAAAAGATGTTGTATAAACAAAATGGCAAACCATTCAAATATCGAGCAAACAAGAAGCTTCTCATAGCTGTAGTGTTATAAAGTCAGTGTGCTCCAAACTTGAATTTATTGTATAAAAATAACAGAGAAAAATGAGCATTTCCCCCAAAATTGTTCTACTGCATCCATTATTATTCACTTGCAAGTCCTCTTTAAGCTAGCAGAACGTTCTCTAAACAGGAAGATAAATATTACTGTTACAAGAACGTTGTCTGAATGTAGCTGGTCAGTAATGACCTAGTCAAAAGGAAGCAGTGTCAGACTCAGCGTCCAAAGAATGAAGCCTCTCTACACTGCAGACTGGATCCGTAAGTTACAGCACTTCTCCCTGAAGCCAGTGGAGCTTTAACAGTTTATGGTAGCTGAGGACCTGACTTGACATTGTATCAAGGAGCAAACAAATCAACAATGTGATCTGCTTTAAGCTGGATTTATGAAAACCCACAGTGTGCCATGCTTAGTACCAAACTGCTAACCACTTGTTATCTCTGCTGAACATAACTTGAAAAGAGGGTATGCTTTTTGGAGGCACTCTACTCTAAATTTTTATCTGTTTAAAAACAGCTGTCTTCCTTTTTTTTTTTTTTTTTTTTTTTTTTTTTTTTTTTTTTTTTTTTTTTTCCCTGATGTCCTCCTTTTCTGCATTCATTTCCTTTGTAGAATATTCCCAGGTAAACCAAAAGCAACCAGATGTGGGTGTGGTAATATAAGCTGGCAGCTCCTCCCAACTAGAGGAAATACAACTTCAGTTTTAGCAAGGAACGTTTTCAAATTAGCTTTCATCTCAGATGAAAGACATATAAGGATACCTAATCTCTCTCTTTTCTTTCCCTATCATTCAGCTGATCATTTCAAGAAAAGTGCAATTCCTTTTGCTCTCGGAGCTTCATATTATTGCAAACAGCGTCACAACTGGATGGAAAGCTCACATTGCAAGGGCACGTGAATGTTCAATCTCTAATGTTTCTTAAAAACTTTAAGGCATAGAGGTCTGATGCATTACAGATATATCATGTGCATAGTACTGATCTCATCTTGTACGCTCACTCTTAACTTTGGACTTTTGAAAAAGCTGCTAAACATTCAGATGCCAATTAAGAAACTAGAATCCAGATCTTACACAGAGAGTAAGTAATTCAGCGTAGTATCTCTACAGACCATAATTAAAAGCGGTTAGCTTCATTATGGGGAGAGCAAAAGTGAAGAGGCAGAGACCTACTTTCGGTATTGCTTTCCTATAAAATATACTGTACATTACAACTAACCCATTCATCATTCTCCAGCTGCATGCAGTTAAAATTAATCAGGACAGACCAAATCTAAGCACTGAGACTAGCAAATAAGAGTAAACACAAGGTTACAGAAATCCTAGACTCTGATTAGCAGAGAAGTATCAACTTCTGCAATATTACCCTGGTGTCTAATTAGCCAATTCACCTCAAACCACTGCTGCCAAACTTAAAATTATTACCACCACCACAAACAATGCTGACTGTGCTGGTGATACTCATGGCCAGACAAAACCAGACCTCAGTTTCTCAGGTTCACTACCTGAGAAGCAGAGCAGTGCATATTTCTTCCCTGAAAGTTTAGACATCCTTGCATAGGATGGAGACAAAGATAAGATACACAGCAAAGGGAGTACTGTGATGGCCAAAAGCAGCTTAACAGCTATTTTAAAATCTTGATTACGTCTAAGTATCTCCATCATTACCAACCATAATCTGTAAGAATAAAATATAGTTACTCACCACAGACTTGTTAGGAAATTGCTATCTAGACATTCACAACAGAAGCTATTGCACTAATAAGGGGTAATATAAGTAATGCAATATCTGTATTTCTCCCCCAACTGCTACCAACCCTGTATCAGGTATCATAACACGCTGTCTCGAGCCATTGTGCTGATGACACAGAAACTGAAGCAGATGATTATTGACATTTGGCAGGAAGCTGCACTTGCAAATATCAACTTAGATTAATTATGGTTAATTACATTTTTGTCAAACAGTACAATGTCAGTATCTGAAGTAAAAAATGTTCTCTCATGTCATACAGCATCTTATTTATCGTCATGAGAACATGCACACAAGTTACTTTTAATGCTATCCTGATCTCCCATGAAAAAATGTGTGTAACATGCTTAAGGTTTGCAAATATATGATCTGCAACTTACACTTTGTGATACCATTAAAATGTAAGAGAAAATATATGCAGATGAGCCAGTCTCCACATACACTACAGCATATGATGGACTGTCTAGTAGATGGAAAATCCGTTCTTAAAAGATATGATTTCAAATTCTTGAAGTGACTTCAGTTTCACTTTTGTTAATATCTCCGCACACAATATTGTAAAAGGAACATAAACATCCATTTGATATTTTAAGTGATACCTTTTAGCCCTTCTCCCTCCTATGTATAGGAACACTTCTAAAAGTGGGAAACATTGAATTCTTACCAGAGCAACTTTTAACCCACACTTCGTCAGTCTGGGTTCCTCAGTGAACAACTGCTTCTATGTTCTTCCCTTCTATGGGCATCTTTGTTTTTGTGCACATTAAAAGTCAAGGGCCAATAAACATCTTACACCTTCTCTCAGCGCAGACTCTTGCATAATGCGATCCTGGTCTTGACCAAGGCCGTTATTAGCTACTGTAAAGTGCTGCTGCTACTATTAAAACAGAATATACTGGAACAAACAGTAAGGAAGAA
This sequence comes from Oxyura jamaicensis, assembly GCF_011077185.1. Lineage (NCBI taxonomy): Eukaryota > Metazoa > Chordata > Aves > Anseriformes > Anatidae > Oxyura > Oxyura jamaicensis. The sequence goes on from NC_048895.1 coordinate 20,591,791, forward strand.
TGAATGAGTGAATAGCATTTTGATGGTTATACATCTGATGGCTCTAGATACTAAATGCTGAAAAAACCTCTGTTCCGTGCCAAATGTAGTAATAGATTTTAAGCAGAAAATAGTCCAACACACTACATGTTGTAGGCCATAGAACCACACTCAGGAACTCAGGCATCACATGCACAGTTCCTAGAATAAAATAATAAAAGGATGGGTGCTCTCATCTCTGAAAATTATGTCAAAATAGTATGAAATTTGAAATTTGAGCCATTTTCCTTACACTGAATTGCGAAAGTAGTGTAACCAGTTTGCCTGAGTTTCACTATTTAAAAGTTGGAATATTTACCTATGCTGTAACAACAGTGTCAACTTTAATTAATTATGTCTGTAAAATCTCTTCTAAATGAAAAACATTAGGCATGATTTATTAATTATCTCTACAGCACCATGCAGTAACAGACTGATTGTTGTTTTATCAAGGGGATAAAATTTCTAATAAAATACATTTCAAAGTGGAAATTACAGTAACAGCCTTTTTGACTAAGTCTAGATAAATAACAAGTCTAAATAATAGACTTGTTTTGTGGGGAGCAAGGCAACATGCTTTTGATGAGTTCTAGGGATAGAAGTGTAATGAAGAACAAGAGATACATGAACACTCACACAGCTTTCCTACTGACATCAATGTTGCACTAGCTAAATGGCATTGCATAGATCATGCAAATAGGGACTAAATACCTATTGCTGCTGCCAGACCAAGCTGAAAGAAAACTACTCTTCTATCTATTAGATGTCACTCACTTACAGCCTGACTAGTTGCAGGGATCTGTGCCAGTTACCTACCTATGGCCACCCAGAACCACAGACAGTATGACATTAACAGACCAAAATTACCCATGAGGTGACAATGTATGATCTATAAAGGGCCTGATTTATGTTATGACTCCACTGTCGTCAGCGTTCAAGTTCACAGGTGCATTACTGCTATAGCATGCATCTGCAGGCCAAATCCATGTACCCAGGCTGTGAACAACAGTTGGCTGCAGCTGACACATCCCGTCTCTCAGGGTGCAACAAGACCCTTTTTTTGGTGCTTTTTTCCCTGCAAGGAGTACCTTAGCTGCCATCACAGGGAAATTATAATTCAGCCAACACTTACCAGTTCCAGGAAGTCATCAGCACAGACATAAGAGTAGAATAAAATATTCAGAAAAGACACATCAAATGACCTGTGAATTACACTGATTCAGCACATCTACTGGACAGTCCTGTGGCCCAGCTCTTTCCTGGATATCTCTGCCTATTCTTTGGCCTGTACTGGCAAGCTCCACACCCTCAGTGCCAATAGCCGGAGTTTCAGAGGAGGAAATGAATCATGCCCTTGGAATGCAAACTGAAACTCTGCAGATCTAAGAAAATAGTTACTCATCTGTGTATATATAGACATGCATAACTCATGTATGGCCAATTACGTTTCAATCTGATACATGAATAAAAAAAATATCTAGCAGAATTCAGTATTAGATGGCATTCCAGAGATAAAGCACATGACTATAAATGAAACAAACAGCACCATGTGACTTAAAATACAACGTGGGCCGAACTGGGGCCCAAATCCAGCACACAATTACCACAGCTTTTCCTGGCTACACGGCCAGCAGATGGAAGGGTTGCACTGCGACATGGCACATAATTCAGAAATACCTACCTGCTCTTGGGAGTGAGACAGCAAAGGGTTGTCTGGACTGGGTCAAAACGCTTTGTGAAAACATTGTGGCTAAAACAAACACGGTGTAAGCAGGAGCGGGCCAGGTTTGATTTGTTAATTTGTCAAGACGATCCCACGGGGAGATTCCCTTAATTTATTATTCATTTGTTTACGTGAAGTCCAGGCTCGCAGGTCATGCCACCTCCCTGTTTCCCACACACCCTCAGGGCTGCCTGGCAGCAGAGCCACATCTCCACACAGCCTCTGCTGGCCCGGCCGAGCAGCGCCGCGCTCCCACAGGCGAGAGCAGCCGGGGAGCGCGGACCAGCCCCGTCCTTTCAAAGCACAGCCGCCGCTCAAGACCTTCGATTCGCCCCGGGCCCCGACATGTCCGCCTATCTCGCTTCCTAACGGACGGCCTGCAGGGCCCAGAGCTGAGGCAGGCAGATAAACCTCCGCCCGGCGCCAGATAAGCCGCCGGGCCCGGCACCCTTCCAGGCGCCCGGGGCTGCTGCTGCTCCGCCGGCCCTCCTCCGGAGGCGGCCCCGGGAGCCGGGCCGAGCCTCCCCCGGCGGGAAGGCCGCTGAAGCGGCAGGCGTGCCCGGGTGATCCGCCCCGCTCGCTGCCGGCCGCGCGGAGCAACCGCACAAAGCTCAGACCGCACTGACTCTTCCCATTTTCCACCGTTTGGGCTTAGGCTTCACTGCTGCGTGCCTCAGTGATCATAATTCCGCTACACGAAACTAAGGGGCCGTTTCTTGCCTTGGAAATACCGTACCAGCCATCTGATGTCTGGCTTTGGTCGCAGGCCAGATTTGTGTGTGGCTGTGTCTACACAAAAGCCCCAGCTCTCAGTGACTGACAGTGTCCTAGCAGTAATAGAGAGGCAGGAGGCTGCCGAGGCTGACCTTGTTTCTGCTAGCGTTTGTGACGGTCCTTACAAGAGGCAGGCAGGAGTAACCTACCTTTAAATACCCTCTCGCCAGATGGCTATATTGAAGACATTGAAAGCATTTCAAAGCCACTGAAGAATGCAATAGTTACACTGCTTGGATCTCCATCGTGCCATTGTACACATCTCTTTCTGAGGAGATACAGGTGTGCACCTTCTGCTAACCACTCTTCGAACCCCCTGCTTATGGGCAGCTACTGCATGTCACAAAGAGCTCAACTTTCATCCTGATTTAAAAGCATTTTATGTAACTATGCTACTGAATCAGCCCCAGGTTTCAGAGTTTGAGGCCTCTTCCCAAACGATACACTAAAATGCACGTAGGAGTGAGCAGGACAAATAAGTCCATCGTCCTGCAGCTCCTTACCTGCAATTTGCACCGCCTTTGATTGGACACCCAACGGCTGCACGTTTCTTGTACTTACCACACTGTCAGTATTTTGCCACACTTGTGGTGAGCAGAACACAAGCAGCAGCTGATGTGGTGGCAGAGCCTGGTGATGGCAGCACAACCACCTCCCACTTACCTGGGGCGGGGTGAATGTTCTCATTCTCAGGCTGCTGCCACCACTACCAAAGCGGCGAATCAGACAAGCATGTTTAGAGAAAGTATGTATTTGGCCTGCTATTATGTTCTCACAGAGGCACCGTGACACACTTTAAAGAGCCTTTAGAACCTCATAGCCTGCACTTATCAATCTGAATTAGAAAGGTACAATTATCTAGCGTAGAAAAGGGGCGGAAACGGCTTTTAAGATTGCTTGTGCCATGTACTCTGGCAGACAGCGCATTTCGTCTACGCAGCACACTCCAGATGAACCATTCTCAGAGCCATTTCCTAAAGCAAAATATCAGGTCACAGTTTGTGAGCTTCTATTCCCTCCCAGGCAAGGTCGTCACATTTCACAGTTTTCACGGTAAAAGCAGACTCCCACAGACTGACCACTATAAGCCAGTGGTAAAAACGCACACACTCTCCGAAGGACCTCACATACATAAAAACGATAAATAAAGTCCCCGAAAGGGCTGAAACGTCGGATTGACCCCGAAGGCTATAATACAGCATACGCGGGTAGACTTCGGCGAGGTTCGAGCCTCCAGCAGCTGAAAAAATGGAAGCCCAGCAGCGAGGAAGCCTCCTAAAGTAATTACAAAATAGTTCTGAGTCACTAGCAGCGCAGCTAAACCACCTGAAGAGAGACCCTACGTCATCATCCCCATCATCACCACCATCATCATCATCCCCATCATCATCCCCATCACCCCCATCCCCATCACCCCCATCCCCATCACCCCCATCATCACCCCCATCATCACCCCCATCCCCATCACCCCCATCATCACCCCCATCATCCCGTTATCACCCCGCACCACTCCTCCCCTCCCCCCCTTCGCCGGGGCGGGGGCCCTCTTACGTCACCCGACCGCGCGCCCGTGACGCCAGCGCGGCGCGGCGGTTGGCGGCGCGGGGCCAAGATGGCGGCGCTGCTGCTGCGGGAGCCGCTGAGCTCCCGGGCGCGGCCGCTGCCGCTGCCCCCCGGCGGCGGCTTCGTGCGCGGCCTCCTGCGGGACTGCGCCCGGCGCCTGGTGAGCGGGGGGGGGGGGGGTGCCGGTCCCGGTCCCGGTCCCGGTCCCGGTCCCGGTCCCGGTTTTCGGCTCCGTGCGCCACCGCGGAGGTTCCTGCCAACCCCTACGGTTCCGTGGTTCCTTAACGTTTTTACTTCGCCAGGTTATTTTGTTTTTCAACCGATCAGATGATATGATTGCGTTGTTTTTTAGCGTATTCCCGAAGACAGTTTATACGTGAAGTGCAACGGGCGGCTGGCTAATGATGACGATGTTCTCCAGAATGGCGTGGTTTATAGCGTGGAGCCGAGGCTTTGTGGTGGAAAAGGAGGTTTGTCGCTCTGTGTTTTCGTACTAATTCACGTCTTAGCTTTAAATTTTATTTATGTATTTATTTATTTTATACCTTAAACAGTACTGATGTCAGAAGTCGTAATCTTGTAGCAGTTATTTTGTAATGCAGATGCTGTCCACGAGGTAAAGCCAAAGCTGAGAGTTTACCTTAGGTTGGATGTTAGGAAGAACTTCTTTACCGAAAGGGTTGTTAGACACTGGAATGGGCTGCCCAGGGAAGTGGTGGAGTCACCATCCCTGGAGGTCTTTAAAAGACGTTTAGATGTAGAGCTTAGGGATATGGCTTAGTGGAGGACTTGTTAGTGTTAGGTCAGAGGTTGGACTCGGTGATCTTGGAGGTCTCTTCCAACCTCAATGATTCTGTGATTCTGTAACAACTGTTGCTGGCACTGTTCTGTTTTGCATCCCTAGTTAGCCTAGCTCTACTATCAGAAATCTGTAAGGTGCCGCAGAGTGAATTCAAGGTCAAAATTGTGTTTAAAAGGCTTCTTAGGATCCTAAATTTTGCTTACGGCAAGTATTTCAGCTACAAATCGTCTGTGGCTTGAATATGTTACATAACCAAACTGTTTTTTTTTTTCTATTTGGAAAAATAAGACCCTGAGAACTAAAGATTTCAGTCTAAAACAGGCTGCTTCTATTGTCAAAATATTTTAACGTTGTTGTAGATGATGTGTTAATCACACACAACCATGCAGCCACTGACAATGTGGGCATTCCCTAAAATCTTACATGAAGGGTGAAACAAGTTTAGCAAACTATATTTGAATGTAAATGAAATCTATATATGTTTGCTTTTTGAATCCAGTTCTTGCAGTTTTCTGGCCGTTGAGCTAAAATGCTGAATAATCATGCAGCCTTGCATCAGACTGCATCTCAGCTTGCTTTGCCTTCTTCGTAGATTTAGAAAGAACTGAAAAGAAATATTACTGCTTTAGCTTATGAGCCATTGTGTTGGTTGGTTAAGTGCCCTAGAAGTGTTGCATGTTTTATAAGCTCGTTGTATAGCATCCATCTTCCTCACCTATTGTCTGTCAGTTTCAGTTACCCTGGGATGACCCAGGATGCACATTATCTGATTTGCTCTGTGTTACTGACGTGCTGTTGGGGCTGGTTAAAAATTGCTCTTTGACAATTTTGTCTGCTTTCTCAAGTGTTCCTTTTGATTTGATTTTGTAATTTAAAAGACTATTTAAAAATAGGCATACAAGCCCAGGGCAGAAATACCAAGACTTATTGTATGATCTCAAAGAATTAGAGATCATGCTTATCATCTTATAAGAAGACTGAGCATTCTATTATCAGGTCTAGTTCAGCACTTGTGACATTAATAAATTCATTGCTGTTGATTTTTGGGAGCATGCCTGGCTAGGTGTAACAACTAGGTTCTTACTCTTCAGAATGTGAAATTCAATAGCATGTTCAATGAGCTACATAAATTCTCATCGCCAATGGCAGTGACTGGTTTTATTAGCTGAACGCAGTACTTTTTCTGCCTCATGATCCAGTAGGCTATCTGGATTGGTTGTTATTTGCAACACTTCTTATAGGTACTTTGAAGGCACTGATGGTACAGATGTGTTCAGCTTTTAATTGAAAAACCGTCCTTGGTACTTCCAAGATGCTTAAAGGATTTTATTAATCCACGTTGTCTCTTTGAGGCTGTAAAGAGTCTTTCTCAAACTTGAGACAACGTAAGATGGGGCTCGTTGAGAAAAGTTAGCAGTTGTGCTTATGAGTAGTGGCTGAGGAGCATATAGAAATCTATTCTGGGGGGCTGTCCAGCATAACAATGTCCATCGTGATCATCTCGATAAAGCGGCTATGGCTGTCTCCTAAAATGCCACCTGGTGACTTTTCTAACATGTTGTAATTTTCAACTTACCCCATATTTCAGTAGCATTGAGGGAAGGAGAAGTGTTGAACTCACTATATTATTTTTCCGCAGTTAATTCTTCTGTTTTGCACTAACTCATCTCCGTTTGTTTCTGTTTATCTAATTCTTGATTGCTTTTTTTCCTCAGGATTTGGATCTATGCTGCGAGCACTTGGTGCACAGATTGAAAAGACAACAAATAGAGAGGCTTGCCGAGATCTCAGTGGAAGGAGACTTCGAGATGTCAATCATGAAAAAGCGTGAGGCATTTTCTTAGAAGCTAGCATTATAAAATAAAGTGACCGCATAATTCACTGTTAACAAAAGAGGTCATGTGATGGGCTGTTATAGCATTGAATTTTTATTTTGAATACTAAAAGGACTAAAAGTGAAACTGTAAGCACAGATAGACCGGAATCACAGAATGGTTGAGGTTAGAAGGGACATCTGGAGGTCAACTGGTCCCATCCCCCTGCTCAAGCAGGGGCACCTAGAGCAGGAAGACAACAGCATTCTTTTGGCATTAATGCATTATTGAAAAGTAGAGGTGATTGTGGTGACATTATTTGAGAGAAGACTGATCTGCACGCCTTAGATTTCTAATCTGAAAGTCTCACAGTTCTTCTGTCTGAAGCTGCAAGGCCATGTTATTGGGGAAAGTTGACCTTCCTGCTATTTCTGGCATCCAGAATAAACTTTATTCTCTTTGTTTTAGCAGACTTCCTATATATTCCTTCAGTAATTCCCATGAATGGTTTTGTTCTTCAGCATTTGGTAATTGCAAAGTAACGAAGTAATATTACATGAAATATCGGAAATGCTCTCATTTTCATGGCTCTGTAATCTACAGGATGGCTGAGTGGGTGAAGCAGCAAGCAGAACGGGAAGCAGAAAAAGAGCAAAGGCGCTTGGAAAGGCTGCAGCGGAAACTTGCAGAGCCAAAGCACTACTTTATAAATCCAGACTACCAGCAGCAGTGTCATGAAATGGCTGAGCGGCTAGAAGATTCAGTCCTTAAAGGTATTGCAGTTTAGCTTCACTTTATCTCCTCAAAGCACAAAGCAAATTAAAAGCCCCTATGACCGCAGCCCAGTGTGAAAATTAAAGAAAGGAAAAAAATGCTGACTAACTCTTTCAATTAAGTTACATTTTAAATTCCAGTAAAAGTTGTTGAATTAATTTTTCCTCTTTGGCTACTGCTTTTCTTAAATTGCATTGAACAGCATAGTACAGATTCTAGCGATACTTTATCTTACTGTGCTGCAGTGTCATCTCACAATAACATGAAAATTCTGTGAAGGTAGCGTTGGTATTTCATCAATAAGAATTATGTAATCATTTTCAGTAAAATGACAATACATGATCAAGTCTTATGTGAAAACCAGAGATGGAATACAACTACAAAATACCTTGTTTCATTTACTGTTCTCTGTAGTTATTTTATTTATCCACTGGTTGTTCCCTTGCTGGCAGCTCGATAACGAAACTTGAGGCTGAATGGGAGGTACACATCAGGAATCCAATTTTAAGATTAACTCTGTCTTAGCAAAGTGGGATAAGAAAACTTGCTGCTGCTGAGTTTGAAGCTTTGAATTTCCATAAACGTGCACTGATAGTGCTTATTTTCAGTTAGTGTTTTATATTGCATCTGAAATAAAAGAGGCACGTTGTAAATTCTATTCATGAATTGTGTACCAGTGAAGTAGACTTTGACTTCCTTTTGTAGGATTGCAGGCCACTTCAAGCAAAGTAGTGTCACCGGGAAGTGGCAATAGTCGGAAGCGTCCAGGTGAATCTGGAAAGAATGGAACAAAATATGGAAAGAAACAGTGCTTTTTGTAAGTACTATGACTCCATAAAACTTTGAACTTAATGAAAATTTGATAAATGTGAGCAAACAACATCTCATCCAGGAAGTAGACTTAAATAGCACTTAGTAAATGGAACTGGTTAAATGGGAGAACTCTAAGTGAATGTTGATGGTTTCATACAGTTATATGTCCCAGCAGGAGCAAACTTTACTTACAAAAGTAGGCATCCTTTTTTTCTGCCCTGTTTAATATGGTTATGTTCTACTAACACATCTTCCATTTTTTTCCATTAATGAATTCAATTTAAAATGAACCAACCAAAACCAAACAAACAACCCAAGCCACAACAGCTATTTTTTCCTCATGTAACATGGAAGAGAAGGCGTAGTGATTCTCCAGGGGTGCTTGGAGTAGCAATAGGTAGCACACACTTTTGTATTGGGATTGCTGTTAAGATACACACCTTTTCTTGGGGGATATTGATATTAGCAGCTCTTTGTCTTACTAAACTATCCTAAATACATGCTAGAGTAGTTCAGTGCATCTCTTTGAAGCAAGTTTTATAAAGAAAAAGGTTAGAATTAACAAATATTTATCTAAAATTTACCTTTTTTTATGTACTGCTTGTTGCAGGCTGGGATTGGAAGGATTGGATGATACTGACAGTTCAGATTCTGACAATGACAGTGAAAATGATTCCCCTCATGCATCTGATGAAAGTTGTCCATCAGGCAGCGGATACAGTGAAAATGCTGGAAATTCAAACAAATGTTCAAACAGCCCTGAGGATTCAGCAGAACATAGTCCAGTTACTGAGAAGGCACCGGAGCAGCCAGACGTTAGTGGAGGAGACCTGCAAAGGGAGATGCACAAAGATGGGCAAGCTGAAATTCCAGCTGATGAAAATAGCAAAATGACAGAGCCCCAGAAGGAAGAGGCCCAGGAAAACAATGAAGTAACCCAAGCCGTGAAAGAAGAGGTGCAAGAAAATGTTTCTTCTGAAGTGCAGGAAATGGACCAGTCACAGAGCACAGTAAGTATGGAACAGCACAAAACATACTATGTCTCTTTCTTCAGTTGCTTTTACTTGATCACTTTTTTTCTGTGATTCACAAAGGGAAGGGGAAAGGATCTGTATCATTTGAATTTAATGCATTTGATAATGCTTGAGTTAGAATAATTGTCCTCCTAAGAAGCTAATAGAATCTTCAGCGTTTGATTCAGAGCAGAAAAAATCCCAAGGTTAGAAAGGAAAAACTGCTTGACTGGAGATGTGGCCTTCTACTACTTACGAGAAGGGAATGTGGAAGATAATGTCAACTGTAGCCAAATAAGACTCTTAGCTGACAGTCTCTTCACTGATAACCACTAGCTCCACATGCAGAAAGTTGAATTGTAGTCAAGTAGCGGTCTTGAGAGATCATAAGTAGAGTGGGTCAAGGCAAAACTTCATTAAATTAAGATTTTTAATATTCTAGAGTTTCTACTAAGATGTAGTTGCCCTTGGCTGTGTAGTGTTGTCTTTCTCAAAATTTGCGTTTCCCTTGTGGTAGTTTTTTTTTTGGCTGTTTGTTTTTTCTCCTTCCACATAAACTCTGGATCCAGAATTCCTTATTGATGCAGGAGGCAGAGGAAAATAAAGCCATTCTGTAGGATGAAAGACTCTTACCAATGCTACTTAAGACATTACCACTCTCCAACTTGACTAATCTTACTTATAATTTGGTCTTAATGTTTATAAGGGACCACAATTTTAAAATTAGAAGTTGTTGCATGTAGATGTTCCCTAAACCAATCAGCTGATCAGAGTTTCTTAATATTTGATTTATAAAAGACTTGAGTCTAGCTCACACAGAACCCTGGTCTGCTGCAAATTTCAGTTTTCATTTGACCAGTGAAAGTCTGAAAGCAGCAGCTCCTTTTACTAGACAAGAAACATTAATGTAGGTGATAGGCTTTGCCTGAATTTGCAATGGCTGGTGGAAGAATGGTTTTAAAATTGATCGTTTGGTGTATCAGTGATAGAAGCACTTCTATACTGTTGCTATACCATTATCCCTGCTGGTAGTTTGGGTTGGTGTCAGAGCACCCTCAGCTGGATCAGGAGCAGTGCTGACCATGAGGTTCTTTCTCTGGTGATAGGCAGGAGGATGACAGGGATTCTTTCGCTGCAGAGGCTTTGAATCGGTCTTTCAACCAGAAGGGAGTGCAGCTTTTCCCACTGAATTGATAAAAGCCCAACTAACATTTGGCAGTAAAAGTTGCCAATGTTTGTGCTTCATTGTCCCTTGTATAACACTAACATTTGGAGGGGGCGGGGCTGGGTGGGGTTGGAGAGGGAAATGATGATTCAAATATTTTTTTCAGGCTAGAAGAGTTGCTTGAATTTTCTGCCTTTGTTCACCTAGAGCAGAAAGCCTCCCATTAATTCTGCCATTGCCAATGGCTGAATTCTGATAAGTAAAGGTTTAATACAGTTAAATGGGGAAAAAAAGATCAGGGCTATAATCTGATAAACTAGAACTTGATCATCTATTGTGCTATTAAAGCAGCAACATTTTAAAATGGATGTTTACCATTCTCCACTGTTTACCTTTTGCTTAGTATTTGTGCGGCTGTCTATTCTTAGAACAGGAAACTCCACCAGTGGCAGATTGTTATTGCAGGTGGAAATATTTTTATAATAGTCCTTGATGTTTTTTTGTGTGTTTTCTGTTTTTAAGTAGGACTAGAATAATGAGGCTACCAGTCTTTTTTGTGTGGTTAGCAGGACAAAGGTTCTGATTCTGCTAGTGCTGTTTTTGTTGAGCTCATAACTGAGTAGTCTCACCGCTGATGCTTCTTGCTCTGAAGTCCCTTTTGATACCTCCAGTGTTATACTTACCCCAAGACTAATAGCTCCTTTAAATACCGAACGAGGTGGGGTTGATTTTCTTTTGTGTTAGTAAATTCCCACTTTTGTAGAGTCCTTGTCAGTATTCTTCTGTGGACAAAACCCTGGGTAACCTGCTGCTGGTAACTTTACTATGCTGGTAATCCAGTGTCCTTGGCCTAGACAATATGCAGGGGTCTCTTGCACACGGAACTCTCCTGTGAATATACCAATTTTCTTTTAGGATTAAACTTTCATAACTTTTAATGTGTCAAAATGAGCTTTATTTTGTTAATCTTATTTGTATCTATTTCTATAACTAGATTGTAACTGCATTAGAATAATTGTTCATCCCCCTTCCTACTACTGATAGGAGCATATTGTTGTATTCAGCATGTCCTTAGGAAAGGACTGATGGCTTTGTTGTGACCCTGGAAGGCAGGTTAAGCTATGGACCTGCTAGATGAGATGATGGGCTGTTGTTTTTAGTTCATTTTTTGGGGGGGGAGTACTTAATTTCCTTCGGAATAAAAACAGTGTCATCTATTCTGTCTCCTGGGGAAAAGGATTACATACCGCCACTTATTTTTTTTTTTTTCATTCTGCTATTGCAAGTAGAATGTGTTAATTATAGTGGAGTAATTAAAAAAAATAGCACCTACGCTTATTTAAAATGGCTAGTGCTTCTGTCTTGGAGCCTGTGTACGTTGCAAGACTAAGCTTGTCTGGAGCTTGTCTAGACATGTTAGAGCAAGCCTTTAGCTAGCTAGCAGAGGCACTGCAAGGAGAAGAGTTGTAGCAGCACAGCTGGACACTGGGTATGAAGCCCACCTGGGCATTCACCCTGCTCTTGGGTGTGTCATCTCTGCTCAGATGGGCATGTTTTAAGGCCAGGCTGCTAGCTAGCTTAAATTTGCTTGTACATGATGCAGTAACACTTGGCCTGGATAAAATAGATACTGCTAATAATATCCAGCCTAATATATATGGAGATATAGATCAACTTCATTAAGTAAAGTAATTAAGCCTTTGAGATAATCCCAGTTTAAGTTCTTCCGTAAAATCAAGCATTTTGTCTATACTTGCCCCCCTCCCTCCATCAGGAAGAAAATAATTGTCATGTCGGATGTTTTTCTCTTTGCAGGAGGCGGAACCAATAGACCTATTCGCATTCAACTCTGCTGCTGAAATGGAAGTGCTGGGATTAGATAAACTGAAGATGGAATTGATGGCTTTAGGACTGAAATGTGGAGGCACTTTACAGGAAAGAGCAGCAAGGCTTTTTTCAGTGAGGGGTCTCACTAGAGACCAGATCAATCCTTCCTTATTTGCAAAGCCACCTAAAGGGAAAAAAGCAAAAGTTTGAAATATTTTGTGTCTGTGTATTTTGTAAGTTTTCCTATTCTATTTCCATTCTGTACTGCCACGTAGAATTCTTTGTTGTCATCAGATAGTTTCTGTTTTTAATGAAGTTTAGCTAACATAACACAGAGTAAGTTGCTAAATAGTGAGTTAGCTTTGTGCTCAGTATAAAGGAGTGATATGGTATCCTTTACAAATGGTTATAACAAGTCTTAATGTAACAGAATCTCTGCAGATGGGAAGAACTAACTTGAATATATTGAATTTGATGATTCTATGACACCATCTCTTATTTTAAGGAATATCAATCCTTTCTTAGCTTTATTTTGATTCTCCTTTTGTATGTATTCAAGATAGCACAGTTACAACTGTCAAAAGATAAACATCAAACTTACTATCTAGGCTTAAAAGCTGAAGTTTCTTTATATAAAAAGAACATTTTTATATGGATAAGGTCAGTATAAATAAATACTGTTCTGTGAATTTGTGAGATGTCAGGTATTAATATGATACCAGTTATTGGTATAAATATTTCTTTTATAAGAACTAGATAAATAAACGAATACACTGCTTTTGTTCTTGAAAAGTATCTGAGTGAGGAAAAAGACTTGCATCCTTAAGAAGCTGAAAATAATAAATTACATTTGTTGCTTGCTGAAGGTTGGTAAGATACTGAGTGATCATCTGAACCTGAATGGGAAATTTAGAACAGTGTTTTGTTTTTTTTTTCCAATGGTAAAAACAATGGAATAGTCTCTCAAGGACTTGAATATCTGCAGCAGTGGTGCTTTATCCTGGAATAGTGTCTGTAACCTTAGTGCTGGATTTACCCTGGGAGGTGCTATGGACCCTTGCTGGAAGGGCAGCACATTTTCATGACTGTGTGTGCAGCTGCCACTTCCTTTGTTTCAGAAGCTTTTAAGTAGCGTTCAGTTTGGTGCCTCAGATTTTACCACTATATACCGGGGAATATTATGGTCATGATCTACCTATCAGATTTTCTGGGAGAGACCTGAAAAATGACCAGAAAAAAAAAGAAAATTACGTTCCTCCTTTTCTGACATCTACCAGCAGTCTGTCTGTTTAAAGTTTGGCTCAAAAAGTATTTTTTTGAACTGCAACACTCTCAGGAAATGAGTTTCAAATGCTAGGGAATCAGTTCACTTGTGGTATTTTATGTCTCAAATATGAGCAGTGCTTATCTAATACTTCAGTTGGCAGTGACATTGTTTTTCAATCTTACAACCTTTGTTCTCAGAATTTGTTTTGTTTATGCTTGGAAGTTAGCTTGGGATTGAAAAGGGGTGTTAAAGCTCAAAGGTTTTTTTCTTGACAGACTGTACAAGTGAGCTGCTAAAGCGGTTGTGTTCATACAGCTGCTCCAACGTACTGATTAATCTGGCAGTTTATATTCAGTCACTGATGGGACCTGTCCTGTGACTTGCCACTCCAGTGAATGGTGTTGAAGTCAGAAGTAGATCCTTGCTAGATCTGCTGGTCGCTTCTGGTCACACACAATCTCCTGACAAAGTCTCTGGCATCTGGCCAAACCAAAACCAGCATTCCCCTCTTGATCTTTCTTGGTTAGAAAATGAAGATGGAGGGTTTCCTGCTCTGGAGATGTATCTACCTGAAGTTTATGAGGGAGCAAGTCCTGGTGCCAACATTCCTCCAGGTGTCGCTGAGGGTCAGGGACAGCCTGGGTGTGAGAAAGCGTCCTCAATTCACCTGGCAGACACGTCTTCTGTTCTCCTGCATATATTCCAGTCCATAGCAGATGGTGCCGAGTCATACTGAGGAAAGGTGTGGAAACTGGGAAGTGCAGGATTTATTTCTAACGCAGCAGCTGGCAGGCAAGTCAAAAACACTTCCTGTGCTTTGTTTTGTCTTACTTGTAAAATGGGTTTGAGTCTACTTGCTGGTTGGAACCATATTTGGTGCATTTAAATGAAACATCCTGTAAAAGTACTAGATATTACATACAAGCCCTTGGTGCCCTTTTGGGTCTTTCAACTGAGTATGGAACGGATAGGCAGGTATTTGCAGTGATGGTAATACCATCATGCACAAATCCAGCCCTCATGGATCTACTCGATGTAGTGTTCCGAAAACGCAAATTAAGGCAATTGAGGGCTAAACTGCTGAAGTGTGTTTAAGCTGTTCTCTGCTTACCTACACATGTGATCCAAAAGTAGTGAACTTGCCATCTTGCAGCTTATCAGTAGTATAATTTGGTTTATTTGATGAGCAGTGATTTACATGCAGCAAATGATATGGCAGGTAAGTTCATGCTTGTGGCAATAAAGCACTTGACACATCTGACACTTCAATCTGTAAGGGAGTGTTGGAAAACTACAAAAAAAAAAAAAAAAGACATTAAGACTGCAAATCATATCTCATGGGGGTTGTTACAGGACAAGGGATGGATCCTGGTTAGAAAGGTTTGTTTTACTGAGTATGTTTCATTAGGAACAGGAGTAGAGGATACCTAGAAGGTCACCTCAACATAGTGAAGTTTGGTTGTCGTGAATATGTCAAGCAAGAATATTTTACATCAGCAGCAGTCCCAGCTGGGTGGCAAGCCATCAGTCTGCTTACTGCTCTTCTCATTAAAGCACATACATACGGTGTGTCAGGAGTGCCATGTGAACGTGCTGGAGCTGCTCTGTAGTACAGCAAGGGATAGCGTGGGCCAAACTGGAACAGGCCAATTTAATGATGCGTGTTGGTAACAGCACTTGCCTAACTTACTTCCCCTTGCTGCAATTGCACTTTTGCTTCGGTTGTAGTGACTCAGCCACTTCTAAGCCTGTCCTATGCACTATCATCCACTTGCATTTCTTGTTGTGGGTTCCTTGTTGTAACAAATCTGTTCCCTAATAGGGCATAGGGATCTGTTCCCGTAATAGGGCTCTTAACAAGTCTGTTCCCATAATGGGGCTCTTAACAAATTTGTGCCAGCATAACTAAAGGAGCCCCATTGTATAGGGTAGGGAAGAAACAGTGGTCAACAGAAAAACTGGAGTATCTTAAACCAGCAGTAGTGCCAAGCACTTGTTAAATTATCTTCAGTAGTGCCAGAATCAGAAGAATTACCTTACCTCTCTCTATGTTGTTAGGATAATGGCTTATGTGTACCTCGAACCAGCTCAGTGCTTAGGCACATTTATTCTGTAATTGTTTAGATCCTGCTGAGCTAAACAGGAACAAGCACTTGTTCCGGAGTATGTCTGCCTACGAGGTTAGTCTTGAGCAATACTACATCTAGAGTGTCGTACATGGCAGTGCTTCACTTCCATGTGAGGATAGGGTATCCTTCAGAAAAGAGCTGGATTACAGACAAGACTCAGATTGATTCTTCAACAGAACAGAAACAAGTGCTTGAAGCTTTCTGAAGTATTTGGACAACAGAAGAAAGAATTCAGCAGCTACTAATTATATATAAATTAAAGCCATTCCAATGTATAATGGGTTGTTTCATATAGTACAGAATGGCCTCACAGTAAAGGTGATCTTTTCTAGTGCAGGACCAGAGGATAATGCAGAGTGTACGGTACTCCTGCTTTTATCTTTATTTTTCCAATGAGTAACGCAACTTGGGATTTCAAAAAATGTTTCTGGTTGTAACCACATCAAGACTGTGAACATCTGTCCAAATAAAGGGTTTGTGCTCCTGTGCAAACACTTCAACAAGCAAGAAGTGTGTCTTGAAGAATTCTTCTGAAGTGTTTTACTTGGCTTTTTTAAAAAATAAATCTTCTAAAAGAGCTAGAGCACTGTCTTGGGTTTCTCTTGTATTTCAGAGTTACTGACTGGTGGTAGAATTAGAGTAAACAGTGGCATAAACCTGTGGAAGAGCTTTTACTCACTGAATACAGATCCATGTATGCCCTGGAAGGAAATCTGCATGCATATAATGCACAAAAAAATAGCAAGGAACAGGGCAAATCATTAGCCATGTGAAATACTCGGGTTTGCTAAGAATTTGCTTCTGGCTGACAAGTTCAGAATTAGAACATAATGTCTCATTCTGTGCTGCTGTTAAGCAACGCTTTGGTCTGCTGATCACTCAGAGCTTCAGTTTCAAAACACAACTCTCTGGATCACCCAGTGTTGCCAAACAGGAGTATTTGTTGCTAAACTTGTCATGTTTTTCTGCCTTTTTTTTCTGTGACATGAATGACACACTGCTAAGTGAAAAATGGTATTTTTATCCCTCTTAGCCCAGAAGAAAAAGCTTTAGAGAATCAAACATCACATAAAACCACCTAATTTCACTTAATGATGTTTTTGATTTCCACAAATAATTTCCATCTTGGGATACCTCAGCAGTGCAAGAAGTCCTGAAGAGCTTACATTCACAAGAGCACCGTAAGATTAGGGTTGATTACGTCTGTTTTCTAAACTGAGGTACAGAAACATAACTCATGGAAGCTTACAAAGATGACCAACAGCGGACATGGGAACAGCTGACTGCCTCCAGTCAAAAGGCCCTTATTATTTTCTTCTGCTACTGTTTTCTGCAACACAGATGAGTTACTGAAAAGCTACTGCAGTGTTTTTGACACGCACGTCACTGTGCTAGCACTGGTAGCAAGGATGCACAGAGCATGCAGTAATTTCCTTGTTTTTCTGAGTGTGACAGCTTTTACACTTGCTACTGTAGGTGGCAGTGGACTAACAGAGGAGGATGTGTCCTGTTCCAGGCAGTGCTGGTGAAGCCCTCACAGCCCTTTGAAAAAAATAAGTGACCGTAAGCCCTGACTGCTTTGTGGGGGAGTACAACAGGGAGCAAGAAACTCCTCAGCTGCCTGTGATGTCTGGAAAGCAGAGCAGTGTTTATAAGGCTCCAGCTGACTTGTGAAACATCTGCTGCAAGTATTCCACAACTCACTGAAAACATCCCTGGATTTCTGGTGGTTATGGATGATGCCATATGCGCTGTGTGACGCTGTATTCAGCATAAGGTAATTATCTGAGACCTCCTAAGGATGACAGTCACTAGCCATAGGGTGGGAAGTTGGCTGCTGCCTTAGAAACAGCAATTACAACCTGATTATTAATTTTCAGCAAACAGAAAACACTTTTAAAGGGAATATGCATACCTGAACTTTCAAAAGGGCAGATTTATGATAACTGAGAGAATCAGAAGGAGGAAAAAAGCGGGCAAATAAAAATCAGGAGTACCTTTAACATGAAATTTGATGTTTGTACTGTGGAGCACAACCATGGCTGCTGCCTGTGTCAGGGGAGAGGTCCCGGGGTGCAGACCCTGTTTGTGGCTGTGTGCAGGTCCAAGCAGCCCAGCAGAGAAGTGCTGGCGGTGGGCACGCTGCTCTCCTGCTGCACCTGCTGGAGGAACGGACAGAGGCATTCAGATCCTGGCTGCCCATCTTTGCACTGGAATTAATTTCACATTAAATCAATGCAAAAGCCAGGAGATGCTGAGACTGTTGGGTGGGTCTTTAAAAATATCAGAGTTCTGAGGGATCACACAGTAGCCTGAAAACCTATCACTTCCCCTGTTTGTTTGCCTTGGGTCCCCCTTTCCCAGACTCCAGCTGTTCCCAGCCAAGCCAGAGGAGCTGCCCTGGTTATCACCTCTGTTGGGATGTGGATTGGGAATTTGACTTTCTACTTACACCAGCAATTAGGAGGCTGCCCTGAAAGGCCAAGTGTCAGACACTCTTTGTAGGAGTTTGTGAAACGCAAAGGGAAAAAAAAGAAAGAGATGGAGAGGAAATGAGGTCTCACCAGAAGGGTGAAGCTGCAGCTTATCATAGATTTTAAAAGAAAATGGGAGGGCAGCCTTTGAGTGAAAATGTGGAAGGATTAGCCAGGGCAATTTGACTCAGCTAGCAGGGACGTTTAGTAGGGCTTGAAACCTCGGTTCTCTCTCCTAAAATGTAGCGGAAATGGAGAAAGTCCCTGCCATAGGAACATGCTGCTGTCCTGCCCAAGTCTCCATCATAATAAAAGTTTTGATGAGATCGATAGGTCCCCTTCCCTTCCCTTCCCTTCCCTTCCCTTCCCTTCCCTTCCC
>NC_048895.1:20610335-20722662 GCF_011077185.1 Oxyura jamaicensis
CATGTACATAAGGTGTTCTGTCTCCTCAGTCTGTGCTGCTGCTCAGGCAGGGGCAATAACATGACACCTTGACAGACTTTGTATCTGCTACAGCTTGTACAGATGTAAAAGCAGCAAGACAGCATGCACAAGGTATCACAGCAAACACTGCCTGCCCTGAAGGTGGCAGGCCAGGAGATAAGTCCCGGTGGCACTGGTGAATGTCTGTGGAAGCCCCCGGTGGGGCAGGGTTTAACCCACAGCCTCTGCGCTGCAGAAACCTCTGGAACGTACTTCCCTTCAGACCCACCTCCCAGCCTGCTGTGTGTTCACTGCAAAGCTGGCTGGGGTTACTCAGAAGAATCACATGCTGTGTGTCTTGTGATGCATCAGTGCTGTGCTTGAGGTATCTGGGCGTGATGGTGGGGGTGACGGGGTTGGTGCCTCCAGCCTGCCTGGCGCCATGGCACGTGATTTCTCCCAGGCTTGGGGTGGATGCCCCAGGTCCAGTTGACGGCTGGAGGGACACCAGGGTTAATGCTTTTCCTCCTCATGCTGACACCAGATCAAACACTTTCCTCCCCAGGAGCTGGCGGTGTGCAGATACATTGGCTGCTTTGTTCCTCACTGTTGTAGCTGAGCTGGCTGTGCCCTGTCCCCAGCAGGGTGGGGAGGAGCCAGGACTGAATGTTCACTAAGGCAGACACCCTATGACCATGAGAAGAAAGTGGCTGAGACCAATCTGGCTCATCCAATTCAGATTCAAGTCACCCTTGGTGCTCTGTGCCCAGTGCTGGCACTGGTGAATCCATGCTCCTGCCGTTTTTACTCCCCTCAAAGCTCTTGTTTGTTTGGTTTGTTATGAGTGTTTACAGAAGGGTGAGGTGCCAGCCCACCTACAGGCCAGGGGGAAGGCCGGTATGGCTGGGTGACCTCAGAGCTGGCCTCGTGCAGGGTGGCAGGGACGCCTGGCACCTCAGCCTCCGTGACGGACAGCCCGATGCCGCTGCGGAGTCCCTCAGGCCCCAGTCCCCACAGAATCAGGGTGGCTGAGGTGGGAAGCCACCTCTGGAGGCCATGTTGTCTACTCCTCCTGCTCAAGCAGGGACACCCAGAGCAGGCTGCCTGGGAACACGCTTTTGAATATGAGTATCTCCAAGTAAGGAGACTCCACAAACTCCCGGGGGAAGGTTCGCCTCGTCTGTGGCCCTTGGGCTCCCTGCCCAGCCACACAAACTCACGTAGGAGTCCTCCCACCAGCAGTGGGCTCAGCCAGCACCTTGGTTTGTTCAGCCTAGCGAAGAAGAGACAGAGGTGGATTATCACAGCCTACAGCTTCCTCACAACAGGGAGCAGAGAGGTAGGCGCCGATCTCTTCTCTCTGGTGACCCCAGACCGGAGGGAATGGCAGGAGGCTGTGTCACTAGAGGTTCAGGATGGGTATGAGGAAAAGGTTGTTCTTCACCAAGAGTGTGGTCAGGGACTAGAAGAGGCTCCCAGGGGAGGTGGTCACAGCACCAAACCCAGCAGAGCTCAGGAAGCATTTGGACAATGATCACAGACATATGGTTTGGTTTTGGGGTGGTCCTGTATGGAGCCAGTTTGACTCGATGATCCTTGTGGATCCCTTCCAACCTGGGATATTCTGCGATTCTATGTTCTATACAGTTCAAAATAAAATAAAATAAAAATGATTATGCCACATTATCCTTGTCTTTCTCCAGGAGATGTGCTACTGAGATGCCCGTAAGGAAGGGCCGGGGCTAATGCACTTTACCGGGGCACAGCAGAGGAGGGAGGCAGCCTGTCTCATCCAGGACTATAGTTATAGGACTACATATTTACCTTGCTGCCTGCCCACCCTGACGGTGCACTGCTGCAGCTCACACAGAGAGTGGCATCGCTTGCCTCTCAGATGAGTTTCTGGAATTTCTCCTCATAAAGGTACCAGCTTATACCCTGCAAAAGCATGCGGAGGAGTGGCGGTGGTGTGTTCTCCACACCAGCTCAGCCCTGTGCCTGCCTGCATGAGCAGATAATCTTATCACGAGCAGACAGGGACACACAGGGAAGTGGGCTGTTACTGGGTGCATGTTTGTAGGAGCTGGACACTGGGATACATCCAGAAATATCACTGATTTTTCCCTCTGCTTTCACACCTAGGAATAATTATAAGCAAACACATGGATATTTTAATAATTATATTTTATTGTTTCCTTGTTGTTGAAAGCAATTAAGACTAGAAAAATAGCCCTTAATTGAAAAAAACTGTAACACACAATCAGAAAAATGTGGGCCTGATTCTACAAACTGCTACTCGTGCAAGCAAACCATAGTCATGGTTTGTAACATGCCTTTTAACTTCAGGATTCTAAGTTCTGCCTAAAACTGTGCCAAACCTTAGGTACAGGGATGAAAAATGTTACCCTTTGAGTTCTGGACAATATCATATGTACATTTATATATAAGTATACATACATACAATACATATGCACATATATAAAAATTCCTTTGAGTTCTGGACAATATTCTATGTACATATTTGTATGTATGTAGACAATATGTATATATACAATATGTATATATACAATATGCTTGTATGCAATACGTACGCTTGTATACCGCATATATGTATGTGTGTGATACATGTGTATACATGTGTGTGTGTATACAATATATACAGGTAAGTGCTTCTGCTCTGCAATCCACAATAAACATGACTTGGACAGAAAAGGACCAAAACTTACAGAGCACTGGGAGCTGAGGAACTGAAAGTCAAACCCAGGTGTGACTTCTGCACCTGGCAATGATCATTGTCCTTGCCTTTTGCCTGCAGCTGTGTGCCAGCAGTCCCCTGGGGTGGGGACTGAAATAACCTGGAAGCAGTTCCACCCAATCCAGCGAGGTGTAAGTCACATAGGTTTGGGTGAGGATGGATGCTCCTCTGAGCCCACAGGTGTCATGAGTTCTGTCCATCCATCTGCCACTCACACCAGCGCCGCACCATTTGCCATGCAGCTGCACTTCTCGATGATCATATTGGGAAACTCAGCTGCCTCGATCTCGGTGCGGTTGCCCCTCCTGACCAGGTACATGACGGGGAGCGAGGAGGTCTCGGCCACAGCGCAGGCACGCTCCCCAGCCCCCAAGTGCTGCAGGGACCTGGGAGGCTGCAGGCAGCCCCCCTGGCACCGGTAAGCCTGGTACCCAGCTGGCTCAATGACCCAGTACTGTGTCCAGGAGAGCTCACGGAAGCTGATGTAGTGCTTCTGACGGCAGCAGGTGGACTTTCCCGTCACCACGCCATCCTTGCAATCCCCGGGGCCCCTGTGTGTGAAGCAAGAAACAACAGGAAATCAGGAAGGCTGATGGCAGAGGCTGGCCCTGAGCCATGATGCTTGGACCATGCTCAGGTTTCCTTTGAAAATTCAGGCAACAAAGTGAGTACAGTAACTCACGGATTTCGGTTTCATACGCACCCGTAGTCTTCCAAGTCGAGGGTATAAACCACCAGCTCGGGCTTGCCCATGGCTTTGTCCCTGGGGTCCTGCGAGGTGAAGCGCACCGCTTTGGCCACCTCCGAGGCATAACTGCCTACTCGCTCCCCCTCGATCCAGACCTGCAGGACCATGGGCTCCTGCCTCTTGTTTCGCAGCCAGTAGTGCACGGCCTGTGTCACGTCAAAGTTCTTCCAGCCCGACTCTCGCACTGGAATCAGCCTACCCGTCAGAGAAAAACCTGTCAGATAAAACCTGGCCTCATGGTGCTGTTGTTGCCACTGAGTAATTCGCTCCCTGTGCCTCAGTTGCATGATAACTTGCTGAGCAGCTCTGGGCAAGCACCCACAGTAATTAACTAACTAAAAGAAACACACAGAGCATGCGAGTCTCGCAGACACCGAGGGGAAGAACAAAAACCCATGTGTGTGCCTGTGCCAAGGTATTCATTCATGCAATGCAGGGTTATATGCAGCATCAGTGCTCGTGACAGCAGCCTGGTAAACTTAACTACTCCCACCTGCACCTGTCCTAGCTGTATTAGGGCCACAAGTCCCTGCCCACCCAGAAAGTTGGTTTGATGTCTAATTCTGCCTTCAAGGGTTGTAAAGTTTTCAAAAGCTTTAGACTGCAGAAACAGATGCTTTTTGCATAATTTACTTATTGAAAGCAGCTAATGAAGTGGAAAATGGAAAGCCTATCAGCAGCCAATAACCCCCATAAGATTGAGAGGTAAGCAAGTCAGGTGGAGACTGTCAGAGGGGAACACCATCATCTGACACAGAAATGCTTCACTTTAATGCATCATTGCATATTTCAGGCTTAACCTAATACCTGCTCTTATCAGCTTGTTCTGGCCTTAGAGGCCACACAGCCCAGTTGTACAGATGTACCCACACTGGACAGACCAGAGGCACACCCAGTGGCACCTGTCCCCATCCCAGGGGACTGACCTCCCATCACCTACCGGGAGTCGATCAGGGAGGTCCTGTTGGTACCATCATGCTGCCGCTGCACCCAGTAGACACTGACTCTGGCGTTGGAGACAGGCCTGTGAGACTGCTTAGCAGGCAGGTTTGCCCTGTCCAAGGGCTTCTTGAAAAGTTTCAGCTCGGCCATTGTCACCTCACTGTTCATCGGTATTCTCCCCTCCATGTCAAAGACGAGGTTCTGGCGAGTGGGGTCAGGATAGAGGACGTCTCCCCAAATGTCTGCGCACATTTTGGACAAAAAAGACAGTCTGTCATTGCCACCCTCTGTACCTCATCCGCAATTATCATCACAACACACTCCTTGCATGCTCCCAGAATGATCCCTTGTGGCAGAGACAGCCACTAAACGCACCTTTTCTAATGTACACTTGAATCAATGTCTTGCAAATGCCCTAATTCTTCTTCTAGGTCTAAGCCTCTGCAACTTGGTGACAATGGAAAGAAATCTATATAAGTCACCCCTAAATGGAGCAAACACCCAAAGGTGAGCATCCCTTTGTGCCAGGAAACTGCACAAATTGCAATTAAAAAGTGTCTTCATTTGCTGCCCTGGATGTTATGTGTGTCTTTTAAAAGTAAAGCAAGCTTTAAGTGTCCTTGCACAGACTCTGTTGTGTCTGCACAGGAGATTTCCTTGTGGATAATTTCCCCAAGCAAAATAAAGGGACCAGGGTGAGGGAAATATCCTCAAAAGACGTATCACACCTGTTTCCTACAAGAGAGAAGAGGACTTTCTGGAGCTTTGACTAAAAAGCTGCAAGGTTTGCACTTTCTACTAACAATTTATTTATTTATTTACTTTTTCATCTGCCCCAAATGCTTCCTGAGCACTAGGACTTTTCTCTCAAGTGCCAGCAGCAGTCTGCCCTTTGCCAGGACTGTGGGGTCCCCTCTCCAGCTGTGAGGAGCCACTGACACATGTTAATCTTTACGCTGCTGCTACACACATGCTTTCCACCCTACTCCTTTTCAAAGGCAGACCCCAACCTCGTTCCCCCCATGGGTTTGCCCGCATGCAGGGACATTACCTGCATTGCCAGGGATTCCCCTGAGGATGCTGCCCAGGCTCGGCGAGGCGCGGCGCTTCACCCTGTGGCGCTTCAGCATGGAGATATACTTGTTCCTCACGTGCTCTGGGATGACCAGGTCCACCAGGTCTCTCTTGTGAAGCTTAGGGACCTCGGAGAGCCCCAGCTGCTTCAGCAGCACCTCCTTGAACTCTTCCTGGGTGAAGGCGCAGACTGTGGTGGCCAGGCAGAGCGTGCAGAGCATCTGGGCAAAGCTTGCCTCCATCCTCCTCTGGCAGCGGCCCGCAGGGAAGAGCAGGGATGTCACTGGGGCTGCGGTTCGCTCGCAGGCTGCTGGAGCAGGACAGAGGTTTTATAGCCAGCCTCGTCCCACTGGCACAACAAATTCCACAAGTGGGGATGAAGCAGAGGACTTGAAAGGATCACCCCCCCGCCCCTTGATAGACACATGCCAGTTTAACACCTTTGTGTACCGCCAAGCTGACAGAAGAAGGTTTAGGGGAGCTACCAGATTCCTTCACTGGGAAGAGACTTCCCTGCTTTTTTAACTCCCTGTAAAGTTTTGCCCCAAAATCCCCTGAGCAAGCAGATTCTCCTGTTCGGTCTAGGTCAGACAGAAAATACATCTGCGGACTGCGTTGCTGTCAGCGCTGCACCATAACGACTCTTAAAGGAAGCCTCAGTCTACACCCTGGATACAGAGTACACCCTATACCCTAAAATGGCCAATATCAGTCAGGAGAATAAAGCAGCTGAATGTCCATCTTTATGGCAGACATTAAAAAAATAATTTAAAATATTTTGGGGGGTGTAGGTACCACTTTGATCTCTGACTATATGTATCAAGCATACGAATCGCAGCATCGAGTCATGGTGGTTGAATTTTTTATGGTCTTTTACTCTGCCTCTGAATCACAGGAGGTGGAAGATGTACAGGGCTGGTGTTTTGGAAAAATGTTCCATCACTCTTCATGGATTCCTGAGTGCTTAATAATACGTGTGCTTAAGGGAAGATTGTTTTATATACAAGCAGATAATCCCTCAGTGAACGTGAGAAACCAGTCCGCTTCTCCAGAACACAGGTAACAAGTATTGGTGTTTGAGTGGTATCAATAACCACAACGGAGAGCTGTCTCTAGGGAGCAAAGCTGAGGTGGAGGCTGGATTGCGGGGGCTGTTTGTTCTTCTAGAAGTCAGTCTTTAAACTTGGAGCTCACATCCTCTGCCTCCTTGGCCATTGCTGACATAAAATGAAGGAATCAATTTTTGAAACCAATCCCAGGAGAAGGAAATTGAGAAAGCAGAACCTGATTGATGAAAGTCTCAGGAGCACAGCATTAGGGGCAGATTCTCATCCTCTCCAGCAGAAACAAGCAACTGAACTCATACAAAAGGACCCAGGTGCAGTTCATCTCTCCTTCAAGCAAGCGTGAGCTGAGGCAGCCTGCTTGGGGCATGGAGGAAGGCAACAGAGCCTGCAGAGAGAGGCTGGCCAACCACCCCTGGTTAGGCTGTGTTGCCTTTGGAGCCTGTTAAAGAAACTTGCCTCCTTAAACACAATGAAGTCTCCACTAAGTGTTATCAGGACACCTTCTTTAGTTGAATTGAATTTTAAGGTGAAAGTGGAAACATAATGTAGATAATAAACACATCGGTTGTGCATGGCCCAGGGCAGTGTCTGCTTTATTTCTTTGCGTAGCATCTTTCTAAGAACAAATTATTGTTTTCTGTGATATTAATTCCCAAGGCACTACTACTAAAAGCAGTGAAAATTACACGCTTCGTTTGACCATCAGCTCTAACTCACGTCAGAAACTTCTCTTGCAAATAAGAGGGGGGAGGTTTATTTTGCTGGCATCTCTGTGACTCTCGTAGCCCCTGAGGAAGGCCCTGCCTGCCCTGCCATCCCCTCCAGCTGCATCTCCAGCTACATGGCCCATCACTGCCTGGCACACTGTTATTCTGGTACACGTTTATGTTATGAAAGTCACCTTCTGCAAGAAATTACAGTTCATGCATTCGTCATGGTCTCTCTTTAAACATGTCATAAGGCCTAATCCTGTAAACCTCTGTCCGGTTAGTCTTTATTTCTGGATCTGGATGTGACTTCTGTGGCTGATGTCTGAACTGCCAGGATGAAATCCCTTCCCTGTCTAATGTTTATTGGATGGTGATTTATGGACTTCACACGTAAAATAAATTTTTTTGAGCAAATAGTTGAAGCCCAGCTAGGAATCAAACAGAGGATGTGGATTGCAGACTTTTCACAGGAGAGTGATTATCCGGTCCAATTGGTGGATTTGCCATTCTGCCTTTGTCATGCAAACAAGAAAAGTCAGGAATTTTATAGTAGCTCTGTTTGTGTAATGTGTATTAGAATCTCCACGGTGCATTCAAGGTATTGGATTATTTACAGGGGCTGTAGGGCACGAAGTCCCAAGAACTTACAGTTTTAATGAAAGCCAGGACCTGTTGAAGGGAGAACCTCTATATTTAAGCTTTAAATTTAGTTTCAAACAGTTCTCTAATATATTTGCTGGGCATATCTATGCAATGATTTTTGGTAAATAAATCTAATGGCTTAAAAGAGAAAGTGTGAAAGGCTTAGCATAATTAAATAGCCATTATCCTATGACACAGGAATGTTTCAAACACATTTTCAGTGTGCCAGTGAGTATCTGAATAATTATTCAAGATTTGAATTTGCATGGGCATAATTATTTTGTATTACAGTTGGGCCCATATCAGAATGTATCAGAATGGTCTTTGCTTGAGTGATGTGAAAGGCCACAGTTTTTGTGTGCTCCAAGAAATGCCCTGATTAGTTCAACAGGCTTTTTATATAGAGATGTGAACACATCTCTACCCCGGTTTACTGATTTTGGTCTTTGTTGTTGTTGTTGTTGCTGTTGTTGTTGTTGTTGTTGTTGTTTGTTTGCCTTTTTTTTTTTTTTTTTTCCTGCCTTTTGAGTCTAGAAGTATGGAAATAAAAATAAAAGTGTTAAGATGCAGGTGTGCACTTGCCAAATTAAAGAAGAATTCAAGTAGAATTTCTGTTTCTGACTCTTTATCTTAAGTCCCTCTTGGTGCAAGCACAGCTGTGGGATGGCAATGCATCCGCTGCCAGGGAGGCAGCCCTGGGTTTTGCTGTTGCCTTTGTGCAAGGAGAGAAGGGCAGTGGATGCCTCTTTCCGCTCTGTGTGGCTTCAGGACAGCTCAGGTTGCAGATGGTTTGGTCATGGTAGGACAGTTGCAGCCCTTCTGCACAGGATCTGCTCACCAACCCAGACGGGAACTGCAGCTTTTTGTTTGGAGGATTTGCTTTCAGCTGGGTCTGCAAGTTGCTGTGGGTCACGAGCCAGCTACTCCTTAGGTTGGCAAATACTGGTTCTCAAAAATGAAAAAGAAAAACAAAAAAAAAGTGGTAAGCTCTAAATCAATTTCCTTTCTTCCTCAGAAGCAAGACCTCTGAGAAATTTGAGAAATTCCTCTACTGCAGAAAGGGAGTGAGCAGGCCAGAGGGTCATTATCGTATTTGTCTGCCACTTTAAATCCAAACACCACCAACCACTGGCCTGGTCTAGAAATTCTCTGACCTGTGTAATACTTGTTTTTTGAAAATGGCATGTATCTGCTGAAAGATACTAGTAAACTGTCTTCCCAGGGCCGTGCCTTTCCTTCTTCTGCTTCTAGGGATAGCTGCTCTTTCTTTAGGGCAGGGATAGCTTGCACAGTGCAAAGAGCTAGAAGAACCGCACCTGGGGCCAGTATGGCTCACTGGAGTCTTCATGAGTGCTCCCCACAGCATCATCCTGCTCTGCAAAATCTGGCACAGAAAAAAATCTAGTGTAACAAATAAAACTGCAGAGCCCTGCACCTGGGGAGGAACAACTCCAGGCTCCAAGATGTGCTGGTTCTGGCAGCAGGCATGGGGTTCTCGGCAGAAAAAAAGACATGGAAGTATTAGGAGTCCAGAGGAGGGCCACAAAGATGCTCAAGGAGCTGGGGCACCTCTCCTGCAAAAACAGGCTGAGGGAGTTGGGATTGTTCGGCCTGGAGAAGAGAAGGCTCTGGGGTGACCTTACAGTGCCAGAGAGTTTTTGGAGTCCCTGGACGTGGTCCTGGGCAACCTGCTCTAGGTGTCCTTGCTTGGGGGGTGGTGATGGACCAGATGACCTTTAGAGGTTCTCTTCCCAACCTCAGCCATTGTGTGGTTCTGTGATATGGCCTGATAGCATCAGACATCCAGCTTTCATCTGGCTTCCAGTGCCAGTCTGAACACAGCATAGCTGCTCAATGCAGAGGGTTGATCTGCACTAAACTCACTTTCCAGATTCTGATTTATTCTAAAAATTCATCCATGATAATTTTTGTGTGAAAAGTCTTTGTGTTAGATCAGGTGTTATTTGACTTACCATGCAATTCCGTGTGTCCCCAGCCACCACCACCCCATCCTGGTGAGCCTAAAATCATACAATAGGCTGTTACAGCAGCATTGCAAGCTCTGACTAACACAACTCAGGGAAACACAACCTTGCTTCTGATGGCTGACCTGAGCCATGGTTACTCTGACCTGACAGCACCCAGATCTCAGAGCAGATGCAGCAACCACAGCCTCGGTGCCCAGCATTTGCTCTGCCTGCCAGTTTCCATGGTGAGTTTTGTGGTGCATCGTTTGCTTGAGCTATACAGAAATCATCCAGTTCATTGAATCTAGGTGAGGACGTGAGTCTGCTCATGGGGAAGAAGCTTTTCCTTATCACCAGCCCAGGCCAGGCTGCATTGGCTATCTCCAATCAAAATGCCTTGCAATGCCCCAGTGGGTCCCCTCTCACAAATGATGGTGGTGAAGCCCCAGACAGTAACAGGTATGATGTTCTCTTATGCCAGGAGTGCATTTATCTCACAACATATTCAATACAGTAAAAAAAACCAAACATTTCATTTGAAACAGGTTGCGAACCTGGTACTTGAATTCAGTTATATGATTTCCTGTAACTTTGGTGACATATAACTTGGATTGCACTGACTTGCAACACACCTTCCTTAAGCAACCTTCTGCTTTTACTTATGGACTTGATCTGCTCAAATGGCCCAGACAAAAGGACATCTGTTAGAAGAGGAATGGATAAAATGTCCAAAGTCCCACCATGTCCTTGCTCAGCTGATGTCAGCTGGCTTGCTCTCAGGGTTTGTGTTGGCAGCATTTGAAAAGTGCCAGTGTTCTGGCAGAAAAGAGCTCTCTGAGAATTATTATTATTATTTTTTTCCCTACAGAAAAGCCAACACAACTGTTTAAATACAGCTTTTTCTGTCCCTTCAGCAGTCTATGCTTTGTTTGTAGCTGGGGCAGCAGGATTTGTGACCACTCTATGACAGCTCCAAAAAAAAGCTGCTAGGAAAAACACTGAAATTTAGCAAATACTGTTGAATGAGATAAATAAGCATATGTCCTTAATTTGTTTGCTTTACACCACCATATACATTATTGAGGAATGTCCCAAAAGCTGAGAAATAGCTGTATTTTGTAGGAGCACCACTTAATTTTCTAATAAAAGAACGTTTATCTGCTGAGTTATTTTTTTCCCTCCTTAGAGTTGTGTGTTTACACTGTCAGAGCTGGTCACCTGTTTTTAAGAGCATGTTTTTGCTGACTTGGTGATGCAAGTGAGAATCCACCTCTGGGCTGGGTAGTGATGGAGAAGTTCTGAGACAGAGTGGATCTGTGCTAGCCTGCTGCTCATACTGCTGCCTTAAGAACACCCTTGCCTGTACAACCCGCTTCGTTCCCATACAGCCAAGTGCTCCTGGTGAGACCCAGCACAGAAAGCATTCACGTCCTGAAGCATGTTCTGCATCCCTTGTGGTCCTGTGCCAAGTCTGTGTAGCAAGCAGTTTGTTAGAAACCCATGTGTTTTCCTGTCACACTAACAGTCTTGGAATACTATTAACATTGCATCTGTGGCAGTGAGTAGCCTGGTTTCATTATGGATTGTATTGCCTGTAGTTAATTTTTACTCTTACAACTTTTGCTTCACTAAATGCTTTTCCCTCCTGTGTTGTGAAGAGAAAGCTAATAACTTTTTCCCCACTCACAGAAAGAGTAATGCTGTATTCCAGGAGCCGTACTTTATTACCAGGAGAAGCTGCAAAAGAAAAATTATGAACTACATGTTAATGAAAATTGATTAATTTGCATTACTAACTGTGCTGGAAAATGTCTTTGTAGACCAAAAATAAACATGAAAGGCCAAGAGGAGTGAGATCTAAAATGAACCTCTTCCACTATGTATTGTGAGCTGCCATGCAAAATAGTAATCTGTTATTTTAGTGCAAAAAAGAAAAAGGCTATTCCCTGCATGCAAAACCATAAAAAACAGTGCAAGATTATCAAAGACAAAATTAGACCATAATACACACAGAGAGGACAAATTGAACTGATAAATATAGACTTCACTCATTTGGTACATCTGATAAAATGTGGAGTAACTGCCAAACAGCTTCTGTTAGTCCTCTGTGAAATACATACTTGCTAAGGCACTGTCCAGTTTTAATGTCAAGCATTAACATTTAACTTCTTAATGTCTGCAATTAACATTAACTTGGACAGTGCCTTAGCAAGTGTTTTGGCAAAAAAAAAAAAAAAAAAATAATAATAATAAAAAAATCTGCAACAGCAAGAAATTGAGCTAAACTACTTGTAGATTTGTTTTCTGTCTCTAACATCTGCTGCTGAAGCAATGTCGGGGCTGTTGCACTCAGCAGGTTTTACACTGTGGAACCTAGGTGGGTTCAGTTTCAAAATAATCACTTGCACATGGCTTTTTTTCCTTGATGTTTACAGCACATTAACTCTGTGATCAAAAGGACGATAAACTGGAATTCAGAATGGGTCCAGCAGCACCACCAGACCTGGGTGAGCTGGTGGGAAGTCTGAGAGGTTTTTGGTAGAGTCAGGAGGTTCCAGAAGAACAAAACAATCTAAAAATGATGATAGGGATCAGACTGTAATCCCTCATCTTGATACTTAACATTAATTCTTTTAAAACAGAAAGAGACAGACTTTATTTGCTGTAAACTTTGCATCATACAGCACTATTTCTTTCTCTTCAGAGGGTTCTGCCATCTCTTCTGGGAATGGCCTCAAAGGACTACAGAGTATTCTAAATGCATTTAAAAAGGTTTTATATTGGTTAAAAAATTTCAAGTGGTTAACATTAACTCATTTTACCCTTCTGTCTAGACTGTGTACCTCGGTACATCTTTGAGAATCACATAACTAATATTAAAATAGACCCCTAATTTTCTTTTGCCTTCAAACACTGCTGCAATGTTCTGAAAGGAGAGTGTGCAGGTCAAATGCCTCTGCTCAAGCAGTTACTACAAAGCTGTTTTCACTTAAGTACTTATTATTGTTGTAGTGTTTTTTTTTTTTTAAACTATTTTCTGTATGTTATTACTTTTTAATAAAAAAGACTTCAGTATGAAAGAACTGGAGAAAATACAGTTCTTTGTGTTTTTGACTCCAAAACAGAACACAAAGAGGTATTTTACTTCATGTCAGAAGTTAAATTATGTAATTTCCTGCCATATTCCCATATCTATGTAAACAAAGGGTATAAAGTCTTGGATTTAACACGGCCCTTGTAAAGAGTAAAATAAAGTTGTGTGACCTGACTAGTTTTAATCCTTTTAGCATTTATACTACAGGACCCTGGGAGATGCATTGTGTTCGTTTGATTTTAAAAGGGAATCTAGCCACACTTGGCCAGATCACTTGAAGCGTGAAACACAAACTTCATTTTTTTTTTTTTTTTTTTTTTTTTTCTTACCTAACCATTTGCTTACTTAAATGCATTAATCCAGGTATGGCCAATGTTTACACAACATAGCAATCAAATGCATTTCTGAACCTTAATTTTAGATTCAACACAAGATTTTGCAGGAAATGCCACACAAACATCATATCTGTAAGCTTTCCAGGCTGAATAACACAGTGAAGACACGGTGATTAAAACTTGCTCTATTTATGCAGCATTGCTGTTAGTTTCAGCAGTCACCAGGATAGAAAACAGAGTTTTCCAGCAAATCACATGTGGAAAAGATTTTCAAAGGCACAAAAAGGAACTCAAAGCCCATCTTACATTGATTTGAGCAAAACTGGGGTGATTGTCCCTCTTCTCTGCTTTGATTCTAAAAGAGATAGAGGTATATTTTACCTCTGTGACAGCAAAACTAGAAATAAAGTACTACAAGCATAGGTAACCTGGAACTCATTTGAAGTACTTACTCGGTTTGACCAGATCAGTTAGAACACCTCTATAACAGCCGAGAAGAAAATGGTGTTTTCAATAAAGTTCAGGTTCTGCAAATCCATTGTAGGGAATTTGAAAATCATGTTGTGCAGCAGATTTGGAAGACTGGCTCCCCAGACACCTTGGAGATTGCATTGCTTGGTTTGTTCTCAGTCCCTCGTGATATGAAAGCTTACCTCTGGACTTCACTGTGTTCCCAGGCTGGAAAACTCTTAAATGTATGCTGTCCTTAATAAACAAAGGCTCAGATGCATAATGGAACATGAAAATATGTTATTGCCTTGGCTTGCCTTTGAAAATGGTCCAGAAACCACAACAGTTACAGAACACAGTTGTCTTGTTTCCTAAGGAAAGTGGATGGGAACTGGTTTCTTAACGATATTTCATGTCCTCAGAGAAATGTTCTCACTATGGTAATTTGAATGATTAATTTAAGGTCTTATGCTGACATACAAAATCCTTCTAATCATTACAGGAACTACGGCAACAATGAACTACAGCACAAAGGAACTATGATCAACCTGGCCCTTTCCTCAGGGCAATCGGTCATTTGGGGCCTTAAACCTCAGGTTTGCTCCTCTCAGGGCTCTGTGTGCCGCAGTGCCAGCTTGCAGCTACCCTCTCAGCTGTGTCCGTACAACTGCATGTGGGGCAGTGCCAGGCACTAATGCAGCAAGTGTAAAATAAAAGGTGCTGTGAAAGCAGGAATAGCCTGCTCCCCTGCTGCCACAGGGCACAGACCTTCCTCCTGCCCTGGATCCTGTCTTGCACTAGGACCTGCTTCTAACTCCTCCCAAACTAATTCTGATCCCTCACCTCATTATAATCTGGTATATAATC
Organism: Oxyura jamaicensis; assembly: GCF_011077185.1. Taxonomy (NCBI): domain Eukaryota; kingdom Metazoa; phylum Chordata; class Aves; order Anseriformes; family Anatidae; genus Oxyura; species Oxyura jamaicensis. Next base: position 20,624,987 of record NC_048895.1, read on the forward strand.
TGCACATATAAGCATCTGCTTTACTGGAACTGTACAGAATGTCAACAAGAAAGGAGAGCTGAAGAGATTTGGGCTCTCCTCCCCGTTCTGTCCCTGAGTCAGTATAATGACCTTGAACAAATTGCTTTGGCCAATATTTTCAAGTCCCTATTTAGTCACTAAGATAAATAACATGATTTTCAAAGGTACCAGCCAACCACAGCTTCTATCAACAGAATTCTAATCACCAACAGACTAAAACAATTACAGTACATACACTAGTAAAACAAGTGATACAACTCTCTTGTCAGCTGTTACTGTGTCTTTACAGTGAGGAAAATTCTCCATTGATCCATAGATTACCTGTGTGTTTAAGCCCAGGAGGCAGTAACAACATGACTTTCCATTTTACAAGATCAGGAGCACTCTTACAAGAAAATGTGAAATGTGCTGTGTACAGCTGGAAGGGGTGCAAGAGAATACCTTTATACTCTTTGCATACATTTGAAAGGAGAAAGATGGAAAGAAAAAAAAAATTGTTTAGGAGAAATAAAATCATCACAAAAAAAGGAGATGCGAGAAAGAATGAATGGGAAGAAGAAATAAACTACTACAGAAAGAGGAAGGAAAGAATGGATAGGGAGGGATGAGAGTGGGAAAGCCAGATGGTACGGTGATCGTACTTTCAAGAGGTGACAACACATGAAAGGACTGTCCTGTATTTAGGCAACGCCTCTGTCTCCCTAGAAGTGGAGGGGCCATAAGGTGCCCTGAAGGACCCACAACACACCCCCAGTGTGCCTTGAGTGGCAGTCATGCACCTGAACTGGTTAGATGCTGTTGCACACCACACAAATTCTACCCAAGCCAGGCCCTGGATGCAGGATCTTTCTATAGGGAAAAAGCCACAGTGCCATTGGTTGTGGCTGTTTGCCACCGTGACAGCTGTTCACATCTTCCCGCTTAAGGTACTTTGCATTCTGTCACCAGTTTGCCCCAGACACTTGCACCTGACCCCCTGCTTGGGCTCACCAGGATCATCCAGCTGACATTATTGCCCCCTGTGCTCACCTGCTGCAGTGTGAATGTGCAAAGGAGCCAAGCCACCGCTACACTGCAAAGTGCAACAGGGGCTTTTTGTGCTCTTTGCAAAACGAAACTCTGAAATTAACAAATCAGGCCTAATGGCTGAGTCACACAAATCCACAGAGATAATTATTGGTGCAAACTGCCAGGCGTTACGCTATGCTATAAAGCGTAACTCGTAGTTTGGCTGCTTCTAATCTGCTTTGAGTTAGCCTGAGATGAAAATAAAGTCAAAGCTCTTTGAAATCCTCACAGGCTGCACCCAGACATTTTTTTTCCCCCCATCTTTAAATCCAGGAGTTGGAAAGCGGAGTTTGCACCCAAGGAAAATAAAGACCACTCATTTTAAAAATTATTTCAAAAATATATAATCCAGGTTTCTATTTAAATATATTCCTATTTTAAAAATATAATTATTTAAATTATAACCATCTGCATCAAGGCTTAAGCTTTTGACATTTAAAAATGTTGCAAATTACATTTATAAATGTTCAAGCAGCGTGCTTGATACTGACCTTTTAAGGCAAGCCAAGCCAGTGAGCTAGGCAGGGCCGTAATGTCAGCCTTGGAGTCCAGTGTGGCAGGATGAAAGCTGAGGATCTCCATGGACTCTGCAGATGTACTGTGGGTGAAGCAGTCCAACCAGTTATTTTTGCTCCAAGTTGTCAAACTGATTAGTATTTGGAAAAAAAAAAAAAAAAAAGGGAAAATTAGTTTTCTTCTTATCTTGATTAAAAACCGGATTTGAGAGGTTAATCGACAACAAATTACTTTCAATCCATCTTGGGGATGGCTCCAGTGTATCCTCCTGCCTTGGTCCTCCAGTAGCTGACTGCAAGATCTCCTGGAGCCTTTTGTGGCTCCTGTGTACGCAATTGCCCAGCTTTCTGCTCAAGGGAAAATATGCTAACGTCTATCCAGGTCTCACCCCGGTACTGTTACAACAAGAGTTGTTTTGTATGATCAGGACAGCTGTGGAGCACAGAGGCAAGGACACTAGACTGCTTTGCTAAAGCTAACATATATTGTACCCAGGGACAGCAAAACATCACACGCAGTAAGTGGTTGGTGATATCATCACCAGTGATACTATCACGCTGGTGATAAATACACCTGCCTCCTGGTTCACCTAAACCAAACATGTGGCCAGGTGCTGTCCTCTTCAGTGGAAGAGACCAGGATGTGACAGATGGTTTCTCTGCCTCCCTCTCTCCCAGGGAGCTGCCTTAATTATAGTTAGTGCTACACTACCTAAGCATTAACTCCTTTCAGACTCAATATGCACAAGGTTAATGCATGGATAGACATTAACATAATATGTAAAGTCAGAAAACACTGAAGTCATCCATGTTTCAGGTCTCCTTGTCCTAGTTTTATACCAAAATATATCACTTCAGCAATGGTCTCATTTCAACATCCTAATAATAAACCTAACAATTCTATGTATCAGCAATAGATTCTCCACAGCTGCATCTACCCACAAAACAAAGGTTTGAAATCTCACGCTGAAATCTCACACCGGTGGGTGACGAGGAATTCCATGCACTGCCCTGTGGCAAGGCCCAGGCAGGACTACAGCAAGGTTTGACAGTGTTCACAGCTGAGGTACAGAACACGAGGGACACTCCCAGGGACTCCTCTTTATACATAACAAGGACAATAAAAACAGTGATCCCAAAGCACAAAGCAGGAACAATAAATACCTCACTGTTTAATAAATCACTTTTAAATGCAGAAAACATTGTTATAAGCTTACTCCCCCCCCCCCCCGCCCTGTGCATTTCTCACATACTTTTCAGAATTGCTGTTTTAGATTGAAGTCTTTTGTACATTTCAATACAGATCCAGCTTTCATCCAAATATAACTTGAGAAACATGAGAAAAATATATTGTGCTCAACCACCAACACCAAGGCCTCGTGCAACATGGCCTATCTGTAAACAATGTAAAAGAAAAATAAGGCAAATTTCTATTACATGTTGCTAGTTATATTTGGTTAAGTGGTTGTATAATAATGAGTTCTCTTGATTAATAAAAATGCATTCAATCCTTAATGCAAGGCTAGTTTTACCTTGAAAATCAGTATTATCTATGAATGAGAAGCAACACTAAGAATTAAAAAGGACAGAGAGAAATCAAGTGTAATTAACAAATTTAAATCTGCACTTGCTGCTTGCTTATTTGCATTATGATTAGGGTTCATGTAAATCTGTCTATCTGTCTAGATTTTTCTATTTGTTTTTATTGCGCACATTTAAATGCTCAGATCTTTCAAAAAGAAATGCCCACACTAAGTCCTTTGGTATATTGAGATTTGCAAACAGACTGCTAGATGAAAGCCAAGATTAAAAGGTAGCAATGAGCTGCCAGGCATGAAACCTGAATTAAATCCATTAAGATAGATTTGAATAAACAAATATGTAAGGAACAGCAAGCTGGGCTGAAGGTTTTCTTCAGAGAGCAGCAAAGGGAACCACTTCAAGAGCTGCCACACATGGTAAAGCATCAGGCCACCTCATACTCGGTCCAGAGGCTATTGATGTTTTGTTGGAAGTTCACCCATTTAGGGAAGTCCTGCTGTGATAAATCAAACCTAAAGTGACAGGTCAGTTCTTCAGCCATAAGGTCATTTAATAAAGTACCTTTGCCTGAGGGTATAACTCAAGTAAGGAAACAGGCCCACATGTAAGTGTAAATACTTCGCACACTTGTTCAACTTAGTGCTAAAGAGCAGTTGGGATGGATATGGAGCACGCAAAGTACAATAAAGATGGAAGAACTTTAAATTCTGTTGACCTTCTCTGCGGCTGGATTCCATCTGCTCTAGCAACGTAATTAAAAGTTTGCTAACTAATGACAGTATGTGGCTTTTGTCACCATAAGAACAGACAGTGGTAAACAAACCCCTATTTACAAGAGGTAGGGAGAAGGGAGATGTGACTGCTGCTGAAATTAGAGATAAACAAAATCACACCTCCTAGCTAAAGAGCCTGTCTAGACAGAGAAGGAAAAAAAAAAAAAAAGACAAAAACTTGATTTATTCTTGTGAGAAAGAGAGGGGAAAATGATTTTGCAGCTGGGCGAAAATCTTCAGAACCAAGAATGTCAAGCCAATGATGTCAAGACCACTGAAGATCATCAAATTAACACCATAGAATAAGACAGTCTAGCCATAGCAAGGCCTCTGTAATTTTGGAAAATAAAACAATAATAAAAAGTATAAACATCTTAGGAAACCAGTGAGAAAATCAGCCAAATGGATTTTGATCTTAAAAGTATAAGAGCTGCCTGCAATCATGCACTAGGGCTTCACTTACATGGTAGATCCACTCTTACATCAGTATCATTTAATTAAAAAAAAAAGTTTTAAGTATTCCACCTTTAATTCCTGATTGAAGAATTATTGAATTATTACATGAAAAGTTATTCCAGAAAATCCAGGATAGAATAATTATTCCAATAGACTCACACCAAACAGCTTTTCCACCAATTTAGCCCTAAGTAGAAGACAATGAGTTTTTAAGCAGAAACGATTAACATCAGTCAATAATAATGGATGTCTTTGTTCCAGCATGAATCCGAGCCACTCTGCTTTAAGTTGAGGACTTTTACGCCATTTTCTAACTAACATAAATGTTCATGGCCAATTTAAAATCCCAGATTATCTGCATTTATCTACAATTATTCTACCTTAAAATTTCTCTTAGTTATTGCATATAACTGGGACTTTTTTCCCTTTTTTGCAGGATGGAGTGGCGGAAGGCACTATACATATTAATAAAGTGGCTGGGAGCAGGATAGTGCGCATTGCATGCAGGGGCCTAAAAACACAGAGTCTGAATACACGCAGAGTTGAAGATGGAGAGGAAATAATGGGATTGCCAGCTGGAGAAGATGCTGGCTTTTAGGCAGCTCAGATGCTAATTTCTTCTAATCATAAAAGTCGAAAGATGACTGAGTACTGGCCTGAGATTTTGACTAGTGTAACATGAGACTGAATCTTCCAGCGCCTTGATGATTTAGGTGCATCAAATGACTGTTGAGGGAACACTAAAATAAAGGGTAGAGAAGCAGTGGACAGTGGGGCCTTGCTGAACTGCATTTCTAGCCTGTTGGCTGGAACCAATTCACTGCCATAAAGGAGAGAGAGGATGCTCTTGTAGGTGGCTGGAAATCATTCTCATGGCAGCCCTATCATAGACACAGTAACTTAAACACCCCAGGTCTGGTGGTCTTCCTTCCTTCCTCCCCTCCTTCCTTCCTTCTTTCCTTCTGCCTTCCTTCCCTTTCTTCCTGCCTTCCTTCTTCTCTTTTGTTCATTCTTTTTTTTCTTCTTCTCCAATTTACAACATTTGAACACTATTTCTGTTTATAGGTGCATTGAGACAAGAGGCTTTGAATATTTGATGGAACATTCATATTACTACTATTACTGAATTTATTTCACAGCTACCCATCTCAGCATACAGCCTGCTTTGCTGGCACCTGTGTGCTCACCCCCTGTGTCTGACTGGGATTTGTGAAAGTCAGTGGCCTGCCTGAAATCCCACCTCTCTTCCTCCTTTTCTGCTAAAAAGAATACAATAATAATAAAAAAATCTCTCTGGGGATCTGATTCTTTGGGGAGGCCAAAAATGTGTGTCACAGAGGCACAAAATGTTTTCCTCCCAAACATAGCACTGTAACTCACACTAACCTTAAAACTTAAAAACCACCAAGTAGTTAAAAAATATTTTAGGTTTCAGCAGAGATTTTTGTCCTTAGGAACCAGTATAAAATTTTCAGATATGCCATGGATGCCTAGAATAGCTGTTGTAAGCCACTACAGATGTCATTTAAGCACTGTTAGATAAACGGAAAAGTTAGTCTTCTCATGTTTTAAAGGCAATTCTGTCATATCCTGTTCTCTTTTTATATATATATTTTTTTCTCCATTTTTTTTCTGATCCGTCTGTCTGGGAACAAACAGCTCACAGCACAGCTCGGGGCTACTCCGTGGCCAAATAACCCCTGCTGGCTAAAGCTGTGTGGCGGCGTCTGTCAACTGCCACGTAACGTTCGTTGCAGCACTACGGAAGGAGTCACGACCGTACGGCCAGCTTCCCCTCGTGCTTTCCCTGTAGCGTCCCTTCTCTGCGGGCAGCACCTCAGGCTTTGGGAAACACGACGAGAAAGCGGCGGGCGGCAGCAGCTTTCCCGTCAGGAGGCGAGGCCGCCCCGTCCTGTCAGGCAGGGGGGGCGCCAACCGCCGCCCGCCGCCGCGCGCCCACTGCCCGTTGCCCGCGCGGCCCCGCCCGCTGCCGCCGCTGCCCCGGGCACGCATGCGCGGCCCCGGGGACTTGGTGCTCGGGCTCGTAACCGGGGCTGGGGCAGCGCGGCGGGGGCCGGTGCGGTGCAGGTACCGAGGAGGGGAGGGGGCGAGCCGAGACCCGGGGGTGCGGGCCGGTCTCCTCAGCCCGGCCCTTCTGGGGAAGGGGCTGTCGCCTGCGGGGCTTTTCCTGCCTGCCGGCAGGCGCTGCCGGGATCCGGGCTTGGGCCGGGGGGGCCGGGCAGCCCTGGGGGCGTCGCCGCTCTCCCTCCGTCCTGTGAAGAGAGGCGTCGCGGGGCGAGGCGTGTGGCCCCGCGGGTCCTCCTCGGCCGGCTGCAGAGGGAGGGAGGCGAGCCGGGAGCGTAGGGACCGGCTCCTCGCGTCAGTTGCGAGCCTCACCAGCCTGCGTTTGCCCCGTGCGGTACTGGAGGAAGCCGGCCGTGGGGCTGTCAGGCTGGCGCAGGGTCCCAGCCAGAGACAGGGCATGGCAAGGTCGCGGGGTGTGCTTGCAGCCACACAACCCCTCCTGCGGGAGGAGTTGCTATTCCCTTTATCCTAACGATTGCCTTCTTTAAAAGCTTGCAGGGTTGGAAGCCGTCCCAGATGAGATGCAACATTACTTTAATATTAACTCGTAGTTTCTGTAGCTAGTGTGACAAAAGTTTCCGAAGTTTGTTAAAAAAGACTTGTTTTGTCAGCACTAGATTTCAATCCTTAGAAAGCAAGCACAGAATTATGGCGCAGTTAAGTGTGTTTTTTTCACAGCACACCCGTCAGCCAAAACAGAATCCTTGCCCTACCTCTCCAAGTGTCATGCAGTCCATCACTTAGTAAATTATGCTTTGGGAGAAGTATTCTCCGTGGTGGTTTTATTATTATTATTATTATGCCCTTTAAAGGGAGACCTTGAGCTTAACCATATTCTTCTTTTGTTTTGTTTTCATCATCTGGAACAGTGCTGCCATGTGTGCTCTTGTAGAAGCATGATATCCCAGAAGTAGTGTTCCTGGACCTGTGATGAGGACCTACGATCTTTGATGTCAAAGGATAGAGTTTTCTGGGGTATGCTTTATGAATTTATCAGTGTGTCCTGCATGAAGCATGCTTTTGTCCCAACCAGATAAGAACGATGAAGTTTATAAGATCCAAGAAAAAAAGTGTTTGAAGTGGAAAGTTCCAAAGTAAGTGGGCAACTGCCTGCACCGATTTAAGAAGAAAACAAAACAAACAAAATCTAAAAAGCCCCCACTTCTTTATCAGTAGCTAAATGTTGCCTGATCTTGTATGTTACTAATCTATCCGAGCAAGTCAGTTGACTAAAATGAGGCATATGGCTGTCTCATAGAAAATTGGAAATACTCTGTTCTTTCATGGTAATGATATATTGTAATTACTGTGCTGCTCTCCTAGTTAAACTCTCCAATTGAAAAAAACATTCCAAGAACAGAGAAAGAGGAGCATGTGTATTTGGGTAGTTTTTTTTTTTTTTTTTTTTTTTTTTTTTTCCTCTGGGGAATTAGTGGCACATTTGTTAATAATCTCAAGGTTTTGGATTCAAACATTTGGATTCAAAGTTCATAAGCTAGTGTAATCACACATGCTCGTTAACTAGGAGCCATCTTTGAACTTTTATCGTTTGTTGGAATATTTAATGCCCTGTGTTACTCCTAGAATCAGAATCCAGCCTGAAAGTAGTTTAGTGTTACAAGTTAGATAAGAGAGGAGTTTGTGTGTTCTTCTGTAGCCTTCCTCAGATGTCTGCACAGAACGTGGTTGGTTAGATGTCTGGAATTCTTGCTTGGGCACTGCTAGTAACTGAGTCTACTGAATAACTGAGTTACTGCAAAAATATTTCTCAGGTGAAGATGAATGACTTACTAAATATGACTTCTTTTCCAAAATAGTTTCCTTGTCGAATCTTCCTATGTTTTCTGTACTTAAAAGGATAATATATCTCACAAATATCAGGAAGGCTTTTCACATGGTTGTTTCTCTTTTCTTTTTATTAAGGAAGAGAGAAAATGAATCTTTCCTTGTTTCTGGGTTTTGGACGTTCTCATCTAGCCTACTACTGGAATAGAAGTATACCTTTCAATTCAACGAATGAGACGTACTGCTACAGCACAGCCCGGGGCAGCACGGTGCTCCAGGGAGTAACTTTTGGTGGAATCCCAACTGTCCTGCTGCTTGATATAACCTGCTTTGTTGTAAGACCAGTTTCTATTTCATGTATTGAAAATACTAGGGACATCTCAAAAGTTAGACGTAGAATTCTGCACGACTTTTATCAGGTAGCAATTTGTTTTTGAGAACCTTCAGAATAATAAATGTGTTAAGGCTGTCCTGAGAACTTCAAGGTAGTTTACTTTCAAGTATTGTTAAAAGCTCACATGTAAGTGGGATGATTATGTCACTGTATGTTGGATATGTAGGTGTAGAGAGAGTGCTGTATGATGGGCTCTGTATTTAGAAGGCTCTGTATTTAGAATCATGGTGGGCTTTGTAGTGATAGCTCAATTTTCTATGTTTTGTCTTAATGGCAAGATCATTTTTTTCCTTACTCTGGATTTAACTCCTGAGTACCTTTTTCAGAGAGGGAACACCGCTACTAAATTGTTTATCCAGAGGAAAACATCTTGATTGTTTTACAAGAAGAGTTACAATATGGGAAATCTGTCACTTCAGAGATTTTTTTAATTAGACTTTGTGAAGCTGTCGAAGAAATAACGTACTGATCAGCTCAGTCTGGACAAAAGGGGAGAAAAGACTATCTGCTGATCCAAGGCAGGCCTGAGACTCCAATAAAATTTATTGTTATTTCAATGAGTTTGGTCTTACTGGTCTTAAGCCACCAGAAAAACAGAAGTGTAGACCAGCAAATGGTCCTGATAAGTAAGGTTTCTGGTAATAAAATGAGACTGAGGGAATCACAGTTCCTGAATTCTAGAAGGCCACTGTGGGAAAACTTAAAACTACCCCTGTGAAGTCTGAGCTGGTAGTTCCATAAGAACTAGAAGATGTTCCTAAAAATTACATAGTCCAACAAAATATTATTAAATGTCACTATTTGGGGGGATATTTTCTGAGCTGTGGTTGAATTTAAAGATGCTGAGTCTCTTCTTTTGAGTTCTTTTCTGTTGTACTCTCCTCTCAAATGGCATTAGGAAAAGTGTGCTTCTGTGTAGAAGACTTTTCTCTTTTTCAGGTACTGAGTACTGCAATTTATTTAGCAACTCCTGTATTCCTCCTGTGTTTATGACATTTTTATTGCAGGTACCCTAAATAAGTGTCAGTTGATGTAATTCTGAGTATTATTTCGAGGCTGGTTTCCTAGGGAAGTGAGGTTTATGTATTGCACTGTCCATCCACTTGTCTGTCGGTTCCTCCTAATAGCCGCAGAACATATTAGCCAATTTCAACCAAAGTTGTCAGAGACTCTAGAGGATTTGTCGTTGTTGAAGTTTCTGGGTTCTTGAAGTTTAATGAACAGACAAAAGAGAAAGATCTGAATTTGCATTTCCTGTTGGGGGGGAAAGCTATTACAAGAAGGTTTTATTTATTGTGTAATGCGGAAATGAGCTGGGTAATCTTGACATTTATCCTGGCTGACCAGTCAGTACTTGCATAGCTTGAAATAAGTTGCGTTACTGGCACTGCTGTCTAGCCAAACAGGTATGGGATGTAGGAGGGGCTAGAAGGTGAGATTGTAGGTGTTAACATATGTTTAGGGAACAGGCTTTGTTAGTTTTGCGTCATTGCTTCATACAGAGCAAGGTCTTTTTAAGAAATTAAAAAATCTAATGCATCTGTGAAATAAATAGTGACTTTTTTTTTCCTTGGTTTCTTAACCTCTTTCAAAATGTGAAAATATAGGGGGGAGAGCAAAAATACATTGGAGAGATTTCTGGGGTTTGAGTTATAGTAATGTATTAATTATTACGAGAAGGATACAAAATAACTCTCATACTTGAGAAAATAGTTGACCCCCCTACAGCTGGTTGCACCACTGTTCTTAAGAAAAAAAACAATTAATTGCAAGTCTTCCATTGTAGTTCTGTGTGGGAGTAAAGAAAAGTAGTAAAGATGTATTTATGAAAGTTTTGACTTTGTCAACTACTACTTGCTAGTATTCCTGTTACAAACCTTTATCAGTATTCAGTTTGGAAATACTACATTCAGAATTCTTCCTTCATAAACTAGAACAGGAAAGTAGCTGTTCTGGCCCTTGTGTCCCAGACAAGTTGGTTTAAGAGCTAGGACAGCATTTTTGACAGTACCTATAGAATAACGGTTATGAAATTGAAAAGAAATACTCAAAGATCTTTCTGTTTCTTTTCTAGGTTTTCATGTTTTTGTTTTCAACTATAAGAAAGAGATTCTGGGACTATGGTCGTGTTGCTCTGGTGTCAGAAACTGAAAGGTAAAAATATATACAATTGGTCTGATTTCTTGAAACCTGTTAGGGACTGTGGAAGTAAGTAGAGTAAATAGGGCTTAAATGATGTGAATTTTTATCAAATATGCTTGTAATCACATACATACATTTTTAAAAATATTGTCGTGCTGCTTTGTTTGAAATTCATCCTACTCACAGAGTTCCTCTTTGCAGTGTCAGTTAATAAATCTGTTTGCCATTGTCATTGTGAATTTCATTCTGCTGTTGTGGGTTAAGGAAGTGAAGGTAAGAAAAAAGGATAGGCTGCTTGTCTGCTATCTTGTCTGTTAGCTTGTCTGCTGTTTCTGCAATAGAAGGATATTAACTTGCATTTATCCTGGTTCAGGCCTAGTATCTTCCCAGAGCTCCCTGTGCAGACTGTATCATAAGTCTGAAGGGTTAAAATAAATAAATAAATAAAAATCTTGTTATGAGTTTGTGAAATTCTTCACTGATTTTTTTTTTTTTTTTTAGTGATAACTGCATCTGAGCTTTTTATTTATTTTAAATATTATTTCTACAAGGTGATCTCTTGAGATGTTTAAAAGTTAGTCATATGTTTATGAAGTGGGCGAACTTTACCAGTGAGACTCTTGCTGGTATTAATGTTATATCTCAGTTGTGGTAATCAGCAACTAAGCAAAAGGAAGTGGCTCAAAGTGTGTTTTGCTTAGGCTGTATCCATGTACAAGTGTGAAAAGTGGATGCAGCAAAAAAGATGGACAGTAACTGAGACAGCGTTAATCTAGCTAGTTCAGGTAGCAGGAATAAAGATGCTCCGGTACAGGCTTCCTAGGGCTGTAGAGATCCACATGAGATCCACACGCACATATTTGCGTCAGACAGGTAGGAGTCTATGTTGTTATCCCTGCGGGATAGTAACCTAGGTCAAAAGCATTGTTGGTACACCTATGAATACTGTAATAATGGACATACATCAACATTGCAACATTTCTTTTTAGCAACAAACTGAAAACAGGTACTTTGCTATTTTTACTGAGACCTACAGACTCTCTGATTGTTTTTAGCCTTGCTACAAGACTGAATTTGCATGAGGAGTTCCTGCAGTTAAAGGACTTAATTGTGCAGGGAAATTCTGAGAAATGGCTATAAGGTGAAAGGAAGAGAGGTGGAGGGAATGAAGCGTGAGGAGGATTATCTGAGCAGGAAACCAGCTTGCAGAATTGATCTTGCCAAGGCTTAAAACCTGTTTTGCATTCTTTTATGTGACTTCAATTTAATACCTCAATAAAACGTACACTTTTCTTTCTAGTTTAGTAACTATACTAGAGTTGGACTCGATGATCCTTATGGGTTCCTTTCAACTCAGGATATTCTGTGAACACACTCTCACTTCAGGAGCTCACAAGTACTAACGTAGGAACACGAGACGCAGTACAAGCTTCCGTGTAGCGTATGCATGAAAAGTGAAAGCCGCAACCTTCGTAAGAGAAAAAAGTATTTCACTACTACTTCACTTAGTTACTTCAAAATAGTTAAAGTTGAAATAATTCTATGGAATTTCAGCATCTGCTATTAAAGATACTTAAAAACATAATTTCATTTATTTCAGTGAATTGAGATACAACCGGTTGTCAGTATCTTCGTTGGTACCTGAAGCTCTTGAATATGACAGCGTAAGTATTCTAGAGTTTTGGTATTTTTTAAATATAAACTGTGTAATGGAATCTGCTGTAGTTTGCCATTGCACCTAGCCCAATGAACCAGTCATTGCATGTAGATAGCTTTCAAGTGTAAAAAATTAGTAATACGTCAGAAAAATTTTGGTCAGATTTCTAATTGATTGTTTCCGGAGTCTTTGAATGTATACATCCCTGGTATTTTGTGTTGCAGCTTCAGAATGAAATCAGGAGGCGTGTCAAATGGAGGGCAGCCTACATTTTATATATGCGTCAAATTAACACTTAACTTTATAACCAAATAGTTGCATGAGCATCAAAAGCATAATGGTGTTTGATCAGGATTGCTCCACCATTTGTGTAGTTTTCTGCATCTTTTTTTAAAATTCTAAAGCTACTTTATCACTGAAACTGTTGAATAAAAATGTCTCATTAATTTAATATTATTAACTTGAAGAGTGGGCCTTTCAAAAAAGAGGATTTTGGCTTTTTTAACCATACAGAACATGCAGTGGGGTGTGATCTCTGCTGTACAGTTTCATAGGAGGACTTGAAATTAATAGAAAGGCTTCTTAGCTAGCTTTGCATCACTGTGTTGCTTCTAACTACAGTTTAAGAAATTGTATGAGACTCACGTGTAGCTTATCCTTGAAATTGGGGTCTCTGAAAATGTTTTTTTTTTTTTTTTGGGGGGGGGGGAGGGAAATCACCTGTCTAAAACGATGCATTAGAAACCAATTCAAGATGCATTAGAAACCAAATCAAGATTAAATCATGACTTCTGTTCAGAGATGGGATCTGGACACACTTCATAAATTTAAAAAGTCCAAGCAGTAAACCTGCAAATAATCCTCCACCACCATCCACTAGTGTCTTAAATACTCTCTGAAGGCAGACATTACAAAGAACCCTTTAAAAATATGTAAAGTAATAGGTATCTTTCTGTATGTTTCTAAACAATGATATCAGAGTAATGCTGCAAGTTTTTTAGCTAAGAAATTGGCTTTAATAGAAACACTTCACTCAATTCTACAGATAAGAGACTGTTTGTTCTGTTAGCTCCTAAAACTTCTTTCTTTATAGGGGTTCTGTTCTTGGATGACAGCTGCTTTTCGGATGCAGTAAGTATATGAAAAAGTAGTGAACTTCTTGGACTCTTTTTTCTTCTTCCCCTACGTAGATAGAATTTAATACAAACAACAGGACATATGCCTCCAGTGGGGTGGGCAATAGTGGGTAGGAAAAAGAATACGAAATCAAGGTGACATAGGAATACTTCTCCAGAATACAGTTGCCTTTCTGTTAGCAGTATAAGGACTTCCTGAGTTAGGAACAGATTTTGAACTGAAGCGAATCTATGGCTTTTGTATGGGCTCTGAGCTAATATCCAGGCTTTAGGCGTTTACCCTTCAAGCAGTACTGCATGGGTGTTCCCCTGTTTGAAGCAAGTAGGGCCTTGGGTAGGTAACAGGCTTTTCCTGCAGGGGTTTTTATGGAGAACTGTTGGTTTAGTTGGGGCTGGAATTGACTGACTAGGAAAAGCCAATTCCACTGTCTCCGAGCAACTGGGCATTAGACATGTGATGTTGGTTCTTCATATCTCTTTGGGCTTAGTAAACTGTGATTTATTTATTTTTTTAAAATCAATTCCTAGCTTGGATACGCTGAAACAAGAAGGGGGTGGGGATTGAGCCTGTCTTTCTGTTTTCGCTAGTTCAGTTCCTTCCTTATCCAAGAACTAATATTTTACTAATATGTCTTGCTGAAAACAGGTAGATGATAGTTCTTTTGGAAACCTATTAATATCTTCTGTTAATTGGGAGTCATGAGAGGTGGTTCTGTTATCAGTTTCCTCATGGGAAGCCTTTATTGAGATGAGTGAATGCTGTCCCAGTGTGATCCTAAAATTTGAGAGTTAGACTTACTACCCTGTGACTGTCTTAAAACAGGAAGTCATGGCAGATGTCTTTGTCATCTCTAGCTTGATAAAAGGATATTGTATGCATATTTCCTTTTCAGCTTACTTGTTTCTATCTTAAATTCCCCTATGTTAATTTTCATATGTTGATACTGTGCAAGAAAAAGACACTGTTGGAACTTGAAGTTAAACTTCTGCATGAAAGAACACAAACGTTGAAAACCGAGAGGGAGAAAGTCATTGGGTAGACTGAGAGAATAATGTATGTTTGAAAAACAAAACGACACAGAAAACAAAAACTCCAGTGCTACTGAGTAGGCTGACCTTTGTGCTTTTCTATCAATGGTCTAGTGATGATGAGATTCATGACAGATGTGGTGAAGATGCCATACATTACCTTGCCTTCCAGCGTCACATCATCTGTTTGTTGATTGCTGTCAGCGTTTTGTCTGTGGGTGTCATATTGCCTGTCAACTTATCAGGTGATCTACTTGGTAAGTTTTCTTTCTTACATTATGTTTATGCATGTGCAATTCTTTCTGTTGTGATGGTTTAACTTGTAATAGCTGGTGCTAAAAGATCATTTAGCTTTGCAGATATACTGTATCTCTTTCTCCTTTGAACATATACTCAATTTTCCGTCACTTGAATTATAATTTTTCAAATATCTGACAGTCTAAGAAGCAAAGCCATATAAATTTTCTCATTTTTGACCTCAGTAAGGTTATTGGTATTCTGTAAGCACTGAATTCAAGCAGTTTAAAAAAAACCTGTCAGAAATCAGTGAAGATGGAATAAAAATGTGAAGGAAACCGATTCTAAACAATGTTGTTAATTGGATATGAATGGAGACTTAGGGGAGAGGGGACGTGCTGCAAAGATCTGGTAGTCTGATTTTAAAAAAATATTTCTCTTGATAGGTTGAAAGTGGTTTAATACTTGGACTCCTTTGCCAACTTCAAAATGCAATATTGCAAACCAGCAATAATCAATATTATGATTCTGAATATATTTAATGTTGAATAGATCAACATTTCAAAAAAAGAAAAGCTGGCTTTCTCATAGCTTGCATATGAATTTTGCACCAGTTAATTATGATGCTTGTTTTTGTTCTTAGTTAAAGATCCCTATAGTTTTGGAAGAACAACTATACAAAACTTAGAAACTGGGTGAGTAAATCCTTCTATGCTTATGTCTGTTTCCTGCCATAGTCTCTAAACACAATGAATTGATACTTGCAACATGGCTCACAGGGTAGGAATTACTTATTCAAGCATCATCAACTGAAACTGGGGTGTGTTCTGCTTCAGGCTATGCATTACAGCACTGATAAGAAATCTAGAAACTTGGCTTCTACTCTCTCAGCTCTTACTTCCTATACCATGTGCTTTTCTTGGCTAACGATCACACATTTAATAATATTATTTTCAGAAATTTCCATGTTGAAAGAAACCATGGTGCAGAAGGGGAAATAAAGCTGACAGCTTTACTATAACATGTAACTCAGATGACTTGAATTCTCTTACACTAGATTTGCGTCTTTCCCATTTGAGACCACTTAAAATTACTTCTATTTTTTTAAACCTATACAATAGTTGAAATACAAGGCTATATGTTTTTTCTACGTTGTGTTACTTGATCAAAAATGTATCTATCCATGCTCTTATGTCTAACAGAATTTCTTCCAATGCACTTCATTTTTTCTAACCACATTACAATTCCTAGTAACTAGTGGAGACTTTTGATTTGCTTTTTTTTTTATCTGCAAAATAGATTCCTGTATCTTAAGTTAACTGCAATTATTAATGCTCTTCACAAAAATGAAGAGCTGTTCATAGAACCAAGCTTTCCTAAGATTGGAGGAATAAGCTACGAGAGAAGCAGTCTTTAATCCCTGTATTGGTTTATTTTCATTTTTGGTAAGGATTGTCTTCAAGGGGAGTTCATTTATGCACTCAACACGGTAATGCCAATAAAATATATTTTGGCAAATACCATGGGGTGTACTATTGATCGTCTGAATGCAAAGGCACAAGCCAAATGCTTCCTAAAAGATCCATGCTATAGAATATTGGTTTTGTTTGCAGTTTCATTTACTGTTTATTGTAAAATGCTGTGGGTAACCCTAGTGGCTGTCCAAGCATCTTCATGGGTATGACTATTTACCAGTTACTACTTTTTTATTATTGTGTTCAAAGAAAGGTTTTGATCTGCTTAGCATTTTGATGGCTACTTGTATCAGTAGGACAATTAGATGTTTCTATTTCTCACATTCATAACATTTTGTCCAACAGTAATAATCTTCTTTGGCTGCACACGTTTTTTGCTGTTGTTTACCTGATTCTGACTGTTGTCTTCATGAGACATCACATGAAGGCAGTCACATATAAAGAAGAAAACATAGTAAGTTTCTGTTTTTTTTTCTAAAGTGTTTGAAAGTGAATGGTGTTAAAAAAGCAAATTGCTAAGATGCCGCCTCCTTGCTAGAATGTGATGCAAGTGTGAGGGAGTTTACTGAAAGCAAAGCTCCACTGAGTGAATTGTGAAACAGGGCTGGAGAGACAGGGAGTGGGGAGGGACTTAAGAAATTTTGATGTATCTTCAACTAGTATAGAAGGTAAATGTATTGCTGTCTTGAATAGGTGCAGCTCCCATCAAAATCAGAACATCCTACTTTTCCCCCCCCCCTAAAACTTAGCTACCTGGGCTATGTCACTTCCTTCCCGGGGGCGTTTTTCGCGGAGGCATACAGTTTCTCAAAATAGTTTTTTTTTTTTTTTTTTCTTTTGCAGGTTAAGTGCACGTTGTTTATAACTGGTCTTCCAAAAAATGCAAACCAAGAGGCCATACAAAGTCATTTCATGTAAGTTTCGTGCTTGACTAGTATCATTAGGAACAGGAGATTTAAAATTATCCTGGTAGTTTTACCTGTCCAAGCAGAAATATTTTTGACTCTTGCATCGTTTCAAATCCATGTTACAGTATCCATCTTTTAAAAGTATATCTTATTACTTAGAAATATTTGAGAATAGAAGATACTGTATTTCAGTAAAGCTAGATAGCTGATCTGAATATTAGAATCTAAAAAAGTGGCTGCATATCCATGCTTACCATTAATGCTCCCACATTTTTTTTTTTTTTATTTGGGAATAATACTGCACGTCTCATTAAAGTAACTTTCAGCACCTGTCTCCTCTCTGTGGTACACCATTGAGATGTCATTTAGATATCAGTGATGCTCTTTGAAAAAGTTTCTTCAATGTACTGTCTTTTCTCATGTAGTGTTTGCTTTTCAGTGCTGCCTACCCAACCTGCACTGTGCTGGAGGTCCAGCTGTGCTATGATGTAGCCAGACTTATTTATCTATTTAAAAAAAGGTACTTTTTTTTTTGTAATATATCTGAGTTTGGAATAATTCTATGAATGCTTTGCCAGTCCTTAATCAACATTTACTAGAAGTACTGAGCTTGCTTATACTAGAAGTGCTTTCTGCTCTTAAAGTTCTGGTCTGGTATTCAGTTAGATTCAGCTGTATTTTAAAGTGAGCTGTAGCTGTTTTGTTTTGTTTGTTTGTTTGCTTGGACAGTACAAAATAGAAAAATGAGCTGTTAAATTAGTAACTAATTAGAAACTGTAGCAGACCTTGCTTTAGTCAGAGATGTTGGACACAGAAGGAAAAAGGATTGTTTTCTGGGCTATACAATAATAAATTTTCCTTTTGGAACCTCACAACAAGTGTAGACTCATGATATTATAGGCTTGAAAATAAATTGTATGAAGTAGACAAAATAAGATATATGAATATCTGATATGAGTCCTTGACATAATTTTTTTCTCTTGGGGTTTATATTCTTTGTAATTTGCTGTTGATACTGTTCTCTTGCAAAATGTTTTGGATGTATTTTTCTGTCTAGGAAACAGGCAGAAAAAAGCCTGACTTACTACCAGCATCTGCATCAGAAGCACGGCAAGCGGGTCCAAATCAACCCTAAGCCATGTGGTCAATTCTGCTGTTGTGAAATGAGAGGATGTGAAAGGGTAAGTGATAATGTTCATTCTTACTTGTGGCTGGGAAGATCATTAGAAGAGTAGAGAAGACTAGTTTTTGTGTAACATCTTGTTGAACTTCAGAAGATAAATAATTAATGCAGGGAGCTCATCTTTCATGTTCTTTTGCAGTAGGGAAAAGGAGTTCCCTAAATTTTTTGAAATTTAATCTTAGTGCAAAAACAGAAGTACAAAAAAACCCCTTCTGGTTGTTTGTCTTTGTGTGGTGATGTGATTTATAACTTCTGGAATTAGCATAAGGAATAGGGGCTATGGTTTGTGTAGACTGTATTTTAATGAAGCTGTTAGCCATCTGATACTTGGATGTAACAGTCATCAATTTCCCAACAGGAGGATGCTGTCGATTATTATACTAGAGTTACAAATGAACTGATGGAAGAATTCTCAAAGGAGGAACAAGCTGTTCAAAATAAACCACTGGGAATGGCATTTGTAACATTTCAAGAGAAATCCATGGCAACCTAGTAAGTTCTGTCTGCTGTCATCTTTGTAACTGTAATAGTACTACTGATCTGATTTATGTTGCTTGTGTGCTTATGTTGGTTCTTCTTCCTTTCTTCTTCTTCACCATCCTGTGGATTTGGTCTGCTCTGCTTACTGGTAAGTTTCCCCTGTAAGTGTGCATTAAGCCTCTATACTTCAAAGAATTTAGATGCTAAGAGACTAAATGTCTCTAGACATTTATTGGGATAAGGAATCTTTCTCTTCTGTGTGGGATCCATCAGTCTAGGCTAATAGTAGGCCAAACTAGTTGGATCTTGAATGTGGACTACTGATATTTCCATTTTCTACTGAGCAAGTGAAGTTACCAAGCTATCACAATGGGTGCCAATTATATTGGTAGTTAGAAATCTCAATGAAGTAGTTAGTGACTGACCTGGTCATCAGTGCTTAATTATCTTTGTTTTAAAGGTAGTTTCTGGATGTTTGGTGTTGGCAAAGTACCAGGCAGAGTAAATAGTTGAAACTTAAGTTTCCAGCTTTGAGTGTCTGTAAATAAATAGAAAGCTTAATAACTTGTGCAGGATTCAGGGAAAAGTATGTCTGTGCACGTGCTCAGTTTTTTTTGTGTTGTGTATGTGTGTATAAATCTGTGTGAGTGCATATTTCTAAAAAGTGTGGTGAATAAGCAAGTTGTTAGATAAGCTAGGATAATTCAAAAAAGACATTTTCAAAGTTATGTCAAATATTCTAGGTTTTAGTAATAGTTATTTCTTTGCACAGTGATGGAGGGTTATGTGCCACAGTGTTTCAGTATTCATTTTTTTGCTTGCAGATTGCTTATGACTCTCAAAATCTGTTTGACTTCAGATTTTACTACATGTGTATTTCTTACCTTTTACTATGGATACGCGTGTAGACCTATTACCAGAAGGTGTTCAGCCCCTTTTATTTAGTTGTTTGTAGAGAAAATGCATGTAACCTGTCACTTTCTGTTAGCAGTTTGTGAACATCTTTTACTAGCACAAAGTGAGTAAAGGGAAGCAGAGTAATACCTGTGTTACAAGTATAACACATCATGCTTCTTTTAAATTCTTCATAGCATATTTCTGGTTTAAACTGTCTGTGTTCTTTTGACCCTCAAGTCACAGTAGAGAGCCAGTCTTTCAGGCTCTTTTCATGGAATTCCAGGGTGTAGGATCTCGAGAATTTGAGATGCTGGAGAAACTTTGTATGCTGCATATTAATTATGTGTTGAAATCTGCCCTTCTGTTTTTGTGATGTTACATGCTGTACTTAGAGATTCTAGAGCATGAATTAATGCTTTAAGATGTGAAACTAAAAGGAAAAATAAGCACTGAGTTTCTTTTTCTAGCTGTTAATTTATTGTTTATAATTTTGATAGGATAATTTCTTCTTGGACATGCGTTCTGAATTGCATTGCAGACATCTGAGTTAGATTATTAAGAATGGAAAAGATTTTAGCTTGTCTAGCTTGCAGTGGATTTTATTCTCTGGAAAATTAGATTACATGTGGAGCTGAGGCTACCACCAGATCAGAAAGTCATATGGTGCCACTAGTGGTCTCTGCTCCACAGAGCCCTGAAATAAAATAGGGTGGAAGAAGCTGGAAGCCAGGACTGATGTTCATGGAGTCAGGTAGCTGTAGAAGCTGGATTAAAGTTGGTGCTCATGTTGGTGTAGTGTGGTTGGAATTGCTAAAGCTTGCTTCATATTTACTCTTTAAAAACAAGCTATCGAAGTATCAAAAAACTTTCTTAGCATCTTGCAGCAACAAGTATTTACAGTTTTACATCGCTACTTGAAATCTGGTAAGGTAAAAATCTGTTCTGTCTTGTATTGCTTTGTTTGGTGTCTGTGGTTCTCTATTTTCTTTATGTTAAGAGCACGACTTTAAAAAAAAAAAAAAAGCATGTTCAGGAATTTTATAGTCCACTCATTCATATACAATGTTTACTGTTTCTGTGCTAGTGAAATGGTGCTTATCTGGAGTAGAACCTTTTACACTGTGACTTACAGTTGTACTGTCTCTGAATATATGCTTATCACTTCTGTTGGTGTGTTTTGAGAAATCTTTTAGAGCATTTCTTTCTGGCCATGTTTCAATGTGGTTTAAATGCATTGATATTCAACTCAAAATGTTAGAAGATAAAACTAAATGTTGTGATTATTTTGGGAACAGGCAAAAGAGGTTGTTTTGAACTGTGAGGATACCAGCATTATACAAATTCTATGAAAAGTAAAGATGGCTTGATTTCATATTGACGTAATGAAACGGGAGGGTAGACTAATCATTAAGTCTGCTGTGACTTGAGAACAGCTGTAGTTATGTTAGAGGTTTTTGGGGAGCTGCCTTTTTTTTCTGATGCTCTGGGACTTTTTTTTAATATGAACCACTGCTGCCATTAGTGTTAACAGAAGCACTGAACGGTTCAAATCAAGATTGCTTTTTTGTTTTCCAGCTCCATCAGTTATCAAAGGCCTGTGGTAGTAACTGTTTATCTGATTGTAACATCATCTCGTGCATAATAACCATTTCATCTAAACGCAGGCTCAATTTCTAGTTATTAAACGGAACAATCTCTTACCACTATTACCAGTCTTCCTCTATATATGCAGCATTTTCAGATGTAAAAAACTTGAAAAAATCCCCCTCTTGTTTCCCTCCTTACAGCATCCTTAAGGACTTCAATGCCTGCAAATGTGAGGGTATTAATTGTAAAGGAGAACCACAGCCATCATCCTACAGCAAGGAGCTGTGCATATCAAACTGGAAGGTTAAATATGCTCCATATCCTGAGAATATATGTTGGTAAGATTCCCGTCTTCCACCATTTATTTATGATACTGTAGGTTTAGAATGGGGACAGGAGAAGGGGTCTAAGTGCATTTTTCTTTAACCCTAAGCTGCCCAGGGAGGTGGTGGAGTCACCATCCCTGGAAGTCTTCAAAAGACGTTTAGATGTAGAGCTTAGGGATATGGTTTAGTGGGGACTGTTAGTGTTAGGTTAGAGGTTGGACTCGATGATCTTGAGGTCTCTTCCAACCTAGAAATTCTGTGATTCTGTGATTACGGAATGTTTCAATTTGGCTGGTGTGAATGTTTATTTCCATTAATGGTGTTCTTCATTAACCTTGGGGATTCCTCTCAGAGGCTGACTATAGAGTTTTACCACAATGAAGCTCTGGTACCTGCAGTTCTTGTTAACTTTGATTTTTTTTTTTAGCCATTTTTATTTTTTTAATTAGTCTCTACCTCCTCCTTTCCATTTTTTGAGGTTAATGTATATCTACTGTTGAGATACGAGGCAAGGAATTTGGTGTTAGTGCTGAGTATTCTTCAAGTGTGTGTGTGTGTATATATATTTTTGGTGATGCCACAGGACAAGTATAGCTCGATCCACTCTGAACTATGGTCTGTTTTCCAACATCTTTTTTACTGACCCAGTAAATTTTGCAGACTTTACTTAGGAGTGCTTGTGAAAATAGATAAATGCTTTTTGAATCAAGCTGTTCCTGTGCTGTCTTCTTTCATGTTTATAGGCTAAAAGTGACTGAATGTTTTCCAGTTGCTTTGTAAATAACTTAGGATTGCACCAATACAATCTTCAGGTCATATGACAAAAAATTTGTGACGTTTCCATTTCCCAAACTGAAACTGCAAATGAGACAAAAAAAAAAAAAAAGAAAAACACTCATTGTTTGGCTTTTCCCTTGAAGAAGAGGTGGCACAGCAGTTTGTCATGTTACTTACCTAGGCTCACCATGAGAGTTATCAACAGAGGGAATGATAATGAGCCTCTATCCCTGCTTTGTCTGTTCTTAATGCATGGCTTTGGCTGAGGTTCAAGTCATTCCAGTCCTTTTGGGAACTGTTTCAGAAAACATTAAGAACACTGCCTGTTTAAGACCTGTGGTTGCTGTGGTTGCAGTTGGATGTTTCAATTGGGTGTTTTTTTATATAAATCAGAGTTTCTTAGTAGATTCTGCTTCTGATAGCTATTCTCCTTGCTGAACTTCTCTGTTTGGTTGCAATCTCATCCTAACTTTCACAGTTTAATAATGTGGAAATACTAAAAAGTGTTTCATGCTAAAGCTTAACTACTTCGGACATTGCATTTAAGTGTTATAAAAGACTAAAGTTTTGAAAGCGTAAGTTACGTTATCATTCAAGAAAGATTGTGATGTTTTCATTATTTCTAACAGTAACTGGAACTATATATATATTTAATAGCACATGCTTACTGCTTGTCTTTTTTTTTTTTTGGCAGGAATAATCTTTCGGTGCGTGGTCTGAAATGGTGGTTTAGATGGTTTTGCATTAATTTGTTTCTTTTTATTGTGCTGTTTTTTCTTACCACTCCATCCATAATCATTTCAACCATGGACAAGTTCAATGTCACTAAACCTATTCACTACCTTAATGTGAGTATCACTGTATGTTTGGATATAGCTGTATTTCAGACCAAAATGTTACTAAATGGATAGGTGTATAGTAAGAAAATGTAACAATGTCTATAAGCTAAATTCAGTTGAAATTCTCAATAATGTTTAATGTAGCTTCTGATTAAAAAGTGTCAGGTCCTTGGTCCTCTTTTGTTCCTTGATAGTAGGCTGGACAATTTCATCTGAAACTTTATTATATAAAATCTTTCATTTGTAGTAAAAGTTGCATTCCAAAGTTACGTAACTTAAATATTTATAATCTAAAACCTTTTGCCAAAAATGGAATTTCACATCCAAATTGTATTTTGATTTTTATGATGAGAAGAGGGGAATTCAGATTTTAAACTCTAAAGTAAAATGCCATGGTTTTATTTTTGCTTACTGGATTGAAAACCAGGATGTCATATATATCTGATTTCAGCTGAAGTCTCTTACCACCTTGGGGAAATAATCTAAAATGAACAGTTTTTATAAACTACATAAAAGCTGCTTGTGAGACCTCATGGAATTTAATCCCAATCTTATTTCTGTTTCCTGTTTTGCACACCAGTGCTGAGCTCTACCTCATTCTAAGTCTGCGTCTAAATATAATTTTTACAGTCCAACCTGCTATAATTTACAAAAGGCTAATTAGTGCAGCCTCTGTTTTTATCACAGCTGCATTAAAGTATTTTTAACATCTTTCATTTAATTTTATTTTTTTCCAATTAGAATCCCATCATCAGTCAATTTTTCCCAACACTCTTGCTTTGGTCCTTCTCAGCTTTGCTACCAACAATTGTCTATTACTCAACGTTGCTGGAGTCCCACTGGACAAAGTAAGCAAGATCTTCCTCTGTTTTGGTCTTATCAGCTGTATTACTAGAAACAATTGAGAAAGTGCTTATCTTTTATGGTGCTTTTAAATCTCCAGATCTCTCATAGCCAGGAATACCATGTTCTCATCACTTTCTAATGCGATACCGAACACTTTGGAGTTATTACACTTGCTGTATTAATTACACATCTGACCACGTGATTTGCTTATGCTTCCTCATCACATAAACTTTGTGTTTAAAACTTACTTGGAAAGAAATGTAACTTCAACAGGAGTATGGGTAATACCTCTGACCCTGTAACTAGCTCACTGGGAAGGTAGGAGCTATGTGTTTGGATCCTCTCCAGGCTGAGAATGTAAGAGTCACGATAGAATCATATCATAGAACCATAGAACAGCTTGGGTTGGAAGGGACCTCAAAGACCATCTAGTACTAACCACACTGCCATGGGCAGGGATGCCACCCACTAGATCAGGTTGCCCAGGGTGTCATCTAGCCTGGCCTTGAACACCTCCAGGGATGGGGCATCCCCAGCCTCTCTGGGTAACCTGTACCAGTGCCTCACCACCCTCTGAGTCCCTGAATCCTACTTCAAGAAAAAGTGTTCCAAGTGCTGGCGTGCTACCTAAAAGAAGGACATCCTTCTTGGTGGTGTTTCACATGGAAAAAACAATTGGATGTAACAGTGCACAAATCAGTGCTACTGGATATTGTTAGTGGTGTTCTGGAAGACCTACAGGACCGAGGCCTGTCAGATCTGTTGATGCAAGATTTTCAGATAGGACTGGTGATGTGCTGCTAACCTGGGGTATTCAGCACAGCCTGGTTTCGCATACTGGACTTAATCTCCAGTTTACCTACAGTCAGATAAAAGCATGATAGTGTGCACTGAATCCTAGTTACACTTCATTCAATCTTCTATCTGCAGCCATTGCTTATTTGTTTTTATGTTCTGAGGTCAAATCCTTTTTAGTTTTGTACCATTTTCTCATAATCTGTCTACAATTTGCTGTTTATTTGTCAAAACTGTATGCATTTTATCAACTTTTTTGTTGATAGTTGTTCTAAACACATGAACTTTGAGCCCTTCTGAATTGGCTGAAATAGTTTTCTAGAGTCACTAGTAATTGCAGGTCTGATTTTAAGCCTTAGTATAATTATACTAACTGATTTGTCCCACAGTACCCAGTGGCCATGTGATCCTATAAAAACTCTCTGGTTTTAATGCCATATGAGACAGCATCTTTAAAAGAGTCTGAATTGTGTATGGCATCTCTGCACTGTTCTGGCAACGATGTGTCTTTAGAACGATGTTCCTACTACTGTAGGAGCGGTATAGTGTTAGTAGTGTTAGGTTCCTGAAGTCTTGACTCTTGGCAAGTATAATTAAGTAGCTTGTCTAAGTGTCTAGTTTCTTGGCACTGGTGCCCTTCAACAACCTGCCTGATCCTTCTTAGCAGAGTATTTGAAGAGGAGTTTGTTTACAAGCTGCTGAGAGATGGGAGTATCATTAGATGATATGCATGTGTGCTCATCCCCTTGCTTGTGGTACAGGGCGTTAGTTTTGTTAACGCAGCATCTGGACTAACGTTCTGAAATGTTTGTGCCCAAGAAGCTACTGAGAGCCTGCTTGGTCGAAGTCAGTCAATATCCCAGTGGTGTTTCTTTCGCAAGTATCTTGTAGTGATGTATATGGTAGGGGAAGCTGGAAGTCTCATGGGTCCTGACTTTCTTTGAGCAAGATCCTTCATGTGTGGAAGTCTTTCATATGAATTTCTTAGTAACTTTTTCTGTTGGCAGATCTGCAGAGAACAGAATAATGATGCATAAAGTCTACATATTTCTGATCTTCATGGTATTGATTCTGCCTTCCCTTGGTCTGACCAGGTAAAGTTGTACTCTAATAGAGTAATGTTTAGATATTCTGACAGATCCTGAATGACAGATTTCTTGCTTTCTAGTAGCTGGTTACCTCATTGCCCTTAATGTTTGTGAAGTTCGACTTTTTGTGTAGCAAATTGATCTACGACACTGAAAGATCAGTGGCTAATTGAAAGCTGCCCACACTGTTGTAGCTGAGAACCCAGTTTCCTGAGCGTCTTATACCTGAGTTAGTTTCTCTTTTCTTTCTCTGGACCTGTACTGTGTTTAACTGTCCCTAGCTAAAAGGATAACATGTATATGTCTTATCTATATGCTGACTGCTAAAAATTAATTTTTAGAACTGTAGTATGAAGTAGATATATTTCTTTTATTATGCATCTTTTTTTTCCTACTTCTGAGCAGCAGTAAGTATAAAGCTAAAGTAAAGTAGTATTCAGATTATTTGATTAAATTCTTTCCATCTGTTATCCTGATCTGAACTACTGAAAGAGAAGCAATTTTACACAATGCTAAGCTTCTGGGCACTAACTATATTAACCATCTTTCTTTCAGTCTTGATTTTTTCTTCCGTTGGCTGTTTGACAGAGAATCATCTGATTCCTCCATTAGGCTGGAGTAAGTATTGGCAACAATTTGTACAATTATTTGGGATGCTTTTTCTGCTGTTGACTAACTTTGGTTAGTGTTTATTAAGATTAGCTCAGGGATGGTACCTTAGGGAGGACATCGAGCTTCTAAATAAGGAGAGGAGAGAATGCAGATGCTTTTGCTGTGGAGAAGTCTGTAGTTTTTTTCCTGCCAGATAATACATGCAAACATTTACTAAGAGTTATTTTTCCCCAAACCTTATGAACTTTGTAGAAGACCAAGAAAAGACAGGATGATGTAATGCAGGTGAGGGGACCAGATAATATACTGAGGGTTTTCATATATCATTGACAAAGGAAGGATTTTCCAAAGAATTGCACTGAGACTAAATAGCTGCAACAGTTCTCTTTTTTGAAATGCATTGACTCACTGTTGATGTCAAGAAAAACAAATGACTTCATGCCAGTACTGCACACTTGCAGATTGGTTATTAGAAGCTCAGACTGTGAGCTGAGCATGGTGGCTAGTTCGCGAGGTGGCTGGAGGGAAAGAATAGGATGCAGTTATTAAGACTTAATTATGTTTTTAACTGCTATTTCAAAGTCACTAACAAGAAGGTAATTAGGAATTACAACACTGTCATAGGATAGTCTTCTGATCTTGTGTGAAGTTGCCGTTGGAGCCATCAAGTGATGCTCTTGTCTGTTATCAGCCACCCCATCAGACTGCCGTTCCTTTGCTTGAATGGTTTATTCCTTATCCAACCTGTGCGACTCAGCTGGTCTTCTCACAGATTAGTTTGCACTGGCATCATAAAAGTAC
The DNA here is from genome assembly GCF_011077185.1 of Oxyura jamaicensis. Classification (NCBI taxonomy): domain Eukaryota; kingdom Metazoa; phylum Chordata; class Aves; order Anseriformes; family Anatidae; genus Oxyura; species Oxyura jamaicensis. Next base: position 20,652,441 of record NC_048895.1, read on the forward strand.
ACTTTTACTGCACTTGCTGCAGTTATAGTCATGTAGTACTCTTTTACAGCAAGGTTATCAGAAGTCTTCTAGCCGCTTCTTATGGTAGCTAATACTTACACCTATGGAGAGAGATTTCCAGAGACGATAAGAGATCCATTGTATGTTTTTTTTTTTTTTCTATTTGCTTTTCTGCTTTCTTGTCACTGTCTGATGTCTTTCCTTGCAGATGTGTCTTTTTGCCTGACCAGGGAGCATTCTTTGTGAACTATGTGATTGCCTCTGCTTTCATTGGCAATGGGATGGAGCTGCTGCGCCTGCCTGGCCTCATCCTTTATACCATACGCATGATAATGGCCAAGTCCACAGCAGAAAGAAAAAATATTAAACAGGTATTAGAGCCCCACCTTAGCCAAGAGGCACATAAACAATTGGCTTTTTTAAGAAACAGTGGGAGCCCCCATCTTTCAGACTATTAACTATCATGTCCTGACTTTTTTTGGCCTTTATTTCACTCAACTGTAACAGGTTTGCATTGCCTTTCTTTGCAGCATATTTAACTGTGAAGTATTTATTCAAGTAAGAGATGGTCAAAATACTCTTTGTAGCTCCAAGTCAGATTTTTATGTTGTGGATTTTTTAGTAGAATTCTGATATTATCTTATACTCTAAATTGCAGGGTTTTTAAAATTTGGATCTGTCCACAGTTAGTTTCTTCTGTCAGCCATCTAGCATGTGCAATTTGATTTTATTTTGTTAAATGTACATTCAGATTAATGCTTACTGTCTAATTTTAAGCACTGAACTTTAACTTTCAGATGATGTTTTTGTCTTGCAGCTTGACATTCAAGGTGTTGGAATACAAACTTAAGTCTGTATACAGCTGCCCCCATTCCTTTTTTATTTTCTATTTTTTTCCTTGGGGGGGGGGGGGGGGCGCTCCATTTTAAAATAATCATGTTAAACATTCACTTTTGTTAACTGTTGCATGTTACACCTTGCTGTGGTTGAACTGATGTGTATAGATTTTTGTCCCATTCCAAGAGGTTCAGCAAAGCTTTAGAAAAAAATGGGAGCACCGACCATACCAAAGCTTTGACATCTTGAGCTTTCCCTAGTGTGAAAGCCAGCACAAGGAACAGCATACAGATTCAATGAGATATGCAGTGAGATGAAGGTTCTGTGTTTGGCCCAATTACTTCTTACCTTGTGGTTTTAGTAGTTGCTTCTTGTAGTTGAAAACACTTTCCTTGAGGATTTTTTTTTAAAGCTATGGAAGTAGTAACATTTTTTCTCTGAGTGTACCTGTTTAAAACACACAATACTTACGTATAATGGTTGTTTGTGCCTCTCAGGGAAATAACTGATCTATCGAAGGGAGAGAATAAGAGCAGGTGAACTTGCTTTAGTGAATTTGTCTTGTCACCTAACAATTTGTTAGGAGTTACGAGAGCTTTAAGTGTTTTGTTTTTCCTTCCTAGCAACAAGCATTTGAATATGAATTTGGAGCGATGTACGCATGGATGTTGTGTGTGTTCACTGTCGTCATGGCCTATAGCATTACGTGCCCCATCATTGTCCCGTTTGGTAAGTTCTCCAATGAGCTGTGGACACTGAGTGAGGTTGAGGCAAGGGGGAGTTACGGAAGGCCCAATTCTGGGTTCTTGGTATGGTTCAGATGCTGATGATCCTTAGGACTTTAATTAAAGTTTTCATCCCTTCCTGTGGGGAAAAATAGGACAGAAGATGATGAATGAGTTCTTGCGCTGCATTTAGAAGTTGAAACTGTATTTGATGAATATTAAATGCTTATTTTGAGTGTTGTCTCAATTAGCTCTGGTGGTGGATTTTAGTAGTTAAGCATAGGAGTTCAGATAAGTTTGGGTGTGAGGGGATTATTTTTATCTCTGGGTTCTTGAGGTCTAGGAGAAGCAGGCTGCATAAGGTATCTGGAGGTCCATTTCAAGCAGCCAGACTGGAAGACTATCTGTCCTTTTCAGTGCTGCAGCTCTACTGTGTTGCAAACAATGTGTCTAAAATTCCATGCCCTGAATGAGAAAAAGGGGCTGTGGCCGTCACTGTTCTATTGACAGCTACATGCTCTGTGGTCTTGACCCCAGGGATGCAACCTAATGATGTCCTGGCTGCTTTGTTTGGGACGACATCTTGGCGAATGCCGTACCTATCCTTTGGCAGGAAAGGAAATGCTGTGTACTCTGCTTGACCTGCTGGCTTAGACAACCAGCTAATTAGTTCAGGGTACGTGGGTAGAGCGCAGCTGCCCTGTAGTGTAGTTAGAGCTGTGGTCCTTCTGTAGGACCTGAAGAAGGTCTCCAAGTCACAGGCTGCCTTGCTGTGCAGGATGGGACGGGGAAGGACAAAACAAAGCTGAGTTGAAATCCAGTCGTGCATTTACTGAAGGCTGAGGGGGAGAGACAAAGTCATTGCTAGACTTTTCTTCTTTATCTGTACTGCAGTGAGGGAGTTTCCAAACCTACCCAAACAGATTGGGCCAATGTGCCAGCACTAGAGAGGAACACAGGCTCTCTGGGAGTACAAGTGTTGCTTCGGAGAAGTGTGAGCAGAAGGGGAGGAGGGATAGTGAAACCCTGGGGATGTTGGCCCTGCCCCACCTTAGAAGCAGGCTGCTCTCATGAAGCTGTACTCTGTTCATATTTGGGCTATATCCCAAATTACCATTAGTATCTGGATTTTCAGTTGTTCTGTTGGTGTAGATCTCATAGAATTGACTTATATCAAGTCTTCAAAGGCTTCATCAACCTCTCCTTGGCTCCTCTTTTTTTCCTTCCAGGGTTAATATATATACTCCTGAAGCACATGGTTGACCGCTACAACCTTTACTATGCATATCTCCCTGCCAAGCTGGAAAAGAAGATGCACTTTGCAGCAGTGAATCAGGCCCTTGCCGCTCCAATTCTCTGCCTTTTATGGCTCTATTTTTTCTCATTTTTGCGACTGGGTAAGCTTTACCTCTTTTCACTGAGGACATAGTCCTACTTCTCTTGCCATCTTTCTTACATGTGAAACGTGAAGTTTCGTAGGCATTATGGGCTTCTCTTTTTGTCTCTGTAAATGGGAAGTCATGGGGGTTACCTGTTGCACTGAGGTATGCAGTATTTGCAGCTTATGCAAGTTTGCATGAGATGCTCTGAAGAAGGCATAGATGGCTGATGTGTTAACTTGAAATAACACATTCCATTCAGTTTTTTCACTTTACAGGAAGTTGTGTTCCCTAAACCTGCAGAGTTTGAATTGGCCAATTGGACTGAAGTTCAATTGGACCAATTGAACTGTTTGTTTAAAAACAAACAAAAATAAACACACCAACATCAAAGAAAAGTCTGTTCAGAATTAGTTATTGTTAGTAGATGGTCTCTGGCTTCACTACACACATTTGTGTAGTCTGTATATAAGTTGAATTTGCCTGAGTGAATTGGCTATTACTTCTGTTGTACAACTGTTTGGGAAAAAAAAATCTTAAAATGTTGGCTAATGCTACTAAGACCTTTGTTCTACATCATCTGACAAACTTTATATGGAAGACTGCAGTGAGATGGTGACTCTCCACCCCATACAGTGATTCAAAAACTCATGGTTTTGTGTAATTTGTTTTAAATACACAGATGTGCTTTATTTTGCAAATACTTGGCATTATTAGTATTGGCTGCAGTATACTAACAGCTTTGGCATCAGAAAAGGTATGTGATAGCTTACAGCTTTTTACCCGTGATGTAGGAGGAAGCACTTGGCATGGAACAGGAGCATTGGTGATGCTTGAAGGAATTGAGTTTCCCTTCTTGGGAAGGGAGCCCTTGGACTCTAACTGTATTTTACCTTCTTTGCTCTCACAGCACTGATGGCAAAGTATTGTGTTTTTCCAGCATACTTGTAGTTAAATGATAGTCTGCCAACAGTATATTCTTTAACTTTGGAGAGAGTTCCCAGTGGATTTAAGAGGCACTTAGAATTATGGCTTCAGCCTATCTTTGGAGTTGCGCAGGTGTCACTGTGGTAGTTATATGCTTGGGAGCTTTCCTCCTCTTTTTTGAGATCTATCTCTGCAACCGGGAGGATGAACAAATTCATGTCCTCTAAAATAACAGCAGAATTTCTAGAGCATGCTTTAGAAAAAAACAAACATGCAGCAATTGATGTGTCTTTAATTGTTACGAAGGAAAACTTGTTGTAGTAAAAATGAAATCCTTATAACAATGTTTCCTGGTTCTGTGGCAAGACCATTATTTGCTGTGGACCTTAACCCAATCTGTATTTACCATTACTACGTTTGGCTTGGTTTAGTATAGAATTATTGTTTAATTGGATATTCTTCAACGCTTTGTCAGTGCACGAGGCTGTCCAACCAAGTGGTGTGAGGATGAGAGGTAGGACCTTGAAGTTTTGATTTAATTGCTACTCCTTGTGCTAAGGGGAAGGAAGGAGGGGGAATAGTGCTCTGCTTCCTTACCTACAAAACAAATCACTGTGTATAAAGTTTGATTGCTTAATCAATGACTTGTATAGTTTGGTGCAGTGATGGATGTCCTGGATGCAGAGTACAGCGATACTCCATTTTGTCAGTCATAGAAATGTAAGGCTTGGAAGACTTCTATCCCAGGTCTGAGTCAGGATCAAATATCGCTTGACTGCTCACAGTACAGCATTCAGACAGGCTGCGCTAGTGTCATCTATTGCCTCCTCAGCTACTGTTTTCTTCCTCAGCCTCATGCCATTTATCCATCAGACACCTAAAACACTGCTGTGTCCTTCACAGCAGAGGACAACAGTAGTACCAGCAGTTCAACCTGTCTCCTGGGATGGGCACTTAAGTCCCATGGTTCTCTAGAGCTGTTGGCAGGGATGAGTGCTGAGGATGCAGGACGGGGGAAAATTGATTTGTGGAGACTTCTTCCCTGATGTCTGCTGTTTGCCTTGTGGCTCACCCCATACGTTGGCTTTGATGGAGATTTTCCTCAACAGCTGGTTAAATAGTGATGTAACCTATGCTTAGAAAACCAACTTCTAAAGGAGATTCCAGAACCTGCATAAAAAAGAGGGTTGTTGTTGCTTGTTTTGGTCAAATAAGTTTAGAAACAGCTGGGTTAACTTTTTCTCATCAGTTCTTACTCTGAGGAGCTACAGTCCTATTGTCCAATTATCCATATATATATATATATATTTTCCCTTGGAGGTAGTGGAGGAACAACTTTTAATCTGTAAAGGTAATTTTTTCCCCTTTGAGCTGTTTGCAAGCCCTCTGGTTTGGTACCACCATCGTATTTAATAAATGGATTCTGCCTATTTCATTTCACACATCATTAATTAAAAGCATCTTAGAAGTGGGTCCAGGATAAATGAGGGAGGAGAAGGAGGATCTGAGAGTCTTGTTTAGCATTCAAGTTTGCAGCTGCCTGCCTTTAGCCTCTTAAAAAAACAAAACAAACAAAAAACAGGGAAAATAACTCATTCATCAGTTTTAGCAGTCAGCAGGCTTTGTGCTTAAGCAGGTTCTCTTAGTTGAGGTGGGAAGTGGCTTGCCCAGTCCTCCAAGGAGAAAACATGAGGCTTCTGAAAATGGGGAAGATGGATAAGAGTGAGTTTGTTTTCTTGTTCTGTATTTTTATATCTTCTGGATATTTTTCTAGGCTTTATAGCACCTACAAGCATGTTTACCTTCCTGGTTGTCAACATCACAATTGCTATTTGCGTGGCTTATTCTTGTTTTGGCTGTTTCAAGCATCTGATCCCGCTGAATTATAAGGTAAGCGATGGATACCTTATACCTTGCAGCACCTGCCTATGTATTTGATGTAGCACCAGCTAGTCATGTTGGGGTGTTTCTTGCCTTGACAGTAGCAATGGCTGTCCACAAACATTAATTCCAGTAGGATGACTAAAAAGGGGGCTGATCATTAGAGGCAGATCACTTGGCACAGCGGAAACTGTGCCAGTGGCAGCAGGAACCAAATCTAAGAGAAAGAGCAGTATGGAAGAAGATTGGAGGCAAGTTCATTGTAATGGTACATTAGAGCACCAGCACTGCCCAGTGAATTCTTTCTGCAAGTTTTCAAGTGCTTATCATCTCCTAATATTGTTTTAACTTACCAGTTTGATATTGTCTCTCTCCCTTTCCCCCACCTGTTACTGGTTACAGATAGAAGATGTGCAATGCGAAAGCGGAAACAACACAGATGTACGAACTGTCCCAGCGTCTTCTGTAAGAAGTTAAGAGTTACTAATATTCTCTTACATTTCTCAGAAAAAAAACTAATTTCTTGCCCTGCTTGCCAAAGAGCTTGTGTAGGACATACTAGTTTGAATGGACTGTAGGACTTCCATGTGTTGGTGGGACCAGCGAGTTCTGCAGCTGGGCTCCTTGACTGTTCCCAGTGGTGTTCCAGAAGTACCTTCAGCTGAAATTTTAGCAGTAGTTGAGATGTGCTACTTCCAGCAGCTCTAAATGCTGTTCTGGGCTTTACACCAGACAGTACCTGACATCTGGACAGCAGCCAAATGTAGTCAATTGCCACTGCTCTGTGACTTTGAAAGCTGTGACATGTATAGCAGGTCTTTGCCTTGTCACTAAAAAGGCTGTGGGACTGAAGTAGAAGTAGAGGTCTTTGTGCCACATCTACGAGTTGTGTGTGTGCAGGTGAGAGGTGCACCAGGAAGCCTCCTGTAGCGTGCAAAAGGCCTCGGGTGTTAAGCTGAAGAATGGGAAAATGGATGAAAAGAAGAATGGCAAGGGGAAAAATTATCCTGGGTAAATTATCCCAACGTTATGCTCTGAGAGACTAGTAAAATCCTTAACGCTTGTGATTTCAGATGTACATCCCCCGAGTTTTGCATCCTCATTCTACAGAAAGGACGATGCTTGCCCAAAAGGAGCAGCCATCATATGGCACCATGGACAACAGTAGTTCATAGGCAGAAGGTACAAGGTTTTCTGCCCAACCAGCAGTTATCAAGGAGGGAGTGGAAGGCTTTTTCTGAATACTGAGGACTAACACAAGATGGAGCACTTGGTCCAGCATTAGAAGAACTAATTCCACACCACTGCCTACTAAGTATTCTGATATTTTTTTTTTACGTATTCCTGCCTACAGAAGAGGTATAGAAATAATTCATTGTGTGGTCTGCAGCTGTGCTTGGAGATCAAAAAGCAGATGCCTTGGGACTGATTGTTTTCCAGGCTGTCTACACACGTTGTTCAACATGTTTGTTTCACAGAGTTGCTGATCCTCAGGGACTTCATGTCTGCTATCTCATTGCTTGCCTTATGAAGATAACTTATGCTGCATATAGATAACTGATCACCAAAGCAAACGTAGCTCTTTATTATCAACTGTCGTTTATTTATTCAAAAAGATTCTTATTAAAAAGAAAATCTTTAGTATTTATAAATTCCTTGGTATGTGCTATATCCTGAAGCAGTGGCACTTTTTTGATGAAAATACTGTTTGTGTGGGAGTAGAGGATGGTGTGTGGGAATCTCTCCTCTCTTTTCACCTGAAGCACGTTACTTTTTTTCCTTAAGTAATGAGATGAGGGAGTTACTGTGCACTTGGACACTAAGAGTGCCAAAGCACAAAAAAAATAAAGTCTAGTTTAAGAAAGGAGTGAGTTACCTGATAGAGTTTTTATTTATTTTTGGAGGGCACTTAGGTTGCTATTTTTTGTTCACTGTTTTTAAGGGCCTTCCACAATGAATGTTTACTTGCCAACAATAAAGGGTGTAAATATTTTATCTTTCTTTTAATCTTGGGTCAAAATGACAAATCTCTGGGTTTTCTCTATAGTGCCAATATATGAGCTGTAAGATACGAAGTTTTTAAATTATGTAGTAGGCGCCAATTTATTCCAAAGTACATTGTGTCAAAGTACGACTAATAATCACAAAGCAATAAAACAGTTCAGAAGTTTCAGGCTGTCTTGATTTTTTTATTTTTCTTTTTTCCCTTTTGCATATTGACATATTTCTTTTGCTAGCTGCCTGGCAGTGTGAGCAGTGCCATGCACCATTTGTAAGAGCACCGTCATGAGGCTTACACTGACCGTGTCCTCTAGAGGGAGTGAATCTTTGGCCTTTGGGCAGGGAGGTGATTTTTGCATTCCAACGACCTGTGTTTGTTTGCCTGCTCATTGTTAAACCGTTAGCTCCTGAACTTGACCTGTATTAGCACATCTGTGAAGCAGCAACATCGGAAGACTGGAGTAGAACTTGTGCCACGGATGAGTATATACAGATGTTCAGTGTTTTGCAGGACTGCCTTCCCAAGATGAGCGCTCCGGACAAATGTCAAGCAGGAGACCTGTCCTGCTGCAAGAAGGACCCTGCAGAACTCTGGTAATGCAGATGACAAGCCCATCCTGTTAGTTCTAAGTAGGCAGCTCCTGGTTCTTAAAAGTTACGGGGGGAGCCTTTTTCTAGTAGACATGGATTTGCATCACACTTCTTTATATTGTTGCTTCAGTATGGAAGCTGGGGATGATAAGTGTTGTTTTTATTTTACTTTGTTTTCAGCAATCACGATTTGCTAGTGGTAGTGTGTACCCTGAATACATACTGGCACTTAAGACTGGGATTCAAACAGGGGAAAACAAACAAAACCCACAGAGTCCTTATTTTCTCACTTGTCTCTGAATGTTTCATACAGCTGTAAGGACAGAAGGTGGAGACAGTCTTTTGTATTAGATCAGAAGTCTGTGATTGTTCTAACTCCTTGCTGCAGTACCCCATCCCATGTGGGTGTCTTCACAAATACTGGACACTTACAAGTACACTAATTGAGAAAGCAAATAAATAATTCAGCTACTACACTTGACCTGTGTACAGTGCTGGCTCTTAGGGATTTTTATGTTCTGTGGTGTAACTGACTTTTTGAACAAGTGGCCTTTAATATTTGCTTATGTCACGTCAAAGACAAACTCTTTTGACTCTTGGATTTCCTTTCTGTGCTTGAAGGCTGCTGAGCTGTGCTGATGAAGCTACTTGTAGCTGGCAGAGATTCAGTATGGACAGGAGCAGGAGCAGCTCTCCTGTGAAATTTGCTGAAACACACCTCCAGTCATGCTTCAGAGAGTAGAATATGGAAAATCTATTAGGTAACGGAAAGTTGCATCTTGCTAAATAGTCAGTGCTGGCTTTTAAGGAACCAGTTAAATTGTCTGATGGGGAAATACTTGCATTTTTCACCTAATCTGCAGCAACCACATTTCTTCACCACTGGACTCTGCTGCAGTTAAACTTTTAGGAGTATCTATGATATTAGAGCATACTCTAATCTGAGTAAAGACTGGGATAATGTCCCAAAGACAAACTGTCCAAAGACTGTGATTTTATGTAAACATATATAAAAAAAACACCTCAGAAACAGGATTCTCTCTCAGTGGCTGGGTAAGGACAATACATCCCTGTTTTTTATGTTGAAAATCCATTGCATTTAAGACCTTGCTTTCATCAACAGCCCTCAACTACCCTGATGAAGTAGCTATTACTGTTACTTCCCTCACCATATGAAAATGGTAGCGAAAAATAACATCAAAAGTTGAAAATGACATTAAAATCTTACAGTTGAAACAGTGGTAACTCAAATCTCTTGTCTTTGCTTTGTACTTTTCCAAATATTCTTCCACTTACAAGTTCAAGGAATGGCATGGAAGAATGGCTGAGGCAGTGCAAAACAAAGAAACCCTAAAGATAAACCTTGAACCTGAATTATGATCTTTGTCATTAAGCAGCTGTCACAAAGGAAGATGGTGCCTTAAGATCAGCGTTAAAACATGAATACCAGAGAAGGAGTGCCTGGAAAGACCCTGCTTTTGATACTAGAAAGCAAGCAGAATACTTTACCACTAGAGGACAGTGTAATGTAAGCACCTGGGACTGCTGCATTTGGCAGAGAAGACTCTGCTTCAACCTTGTTGAGAAATCCAACAGCCTGAAGACAGAGTATGGTGTGGGAAAGTGAGAACTAAGAGTGGCACAGTGTTCTCCAGGGACAGGGATAGGAGTACTAACACACAGGCACAGCACTGCCAGAGCAAGGGGTGAGCCATTAGGTTGAACGGTGCTTTTTCACTCAGGCAAAAAGGCATCAACTTTGATGCAAAAGTTGTCCAGCTGAGAACTGAGTTAAAACTAGAGAAAGACTTGAAGCAAGGGATCTGTTAACAGACCATGCACAGAACTGAAGGGCTGTGGTGGTTTTACCCTGCTACACAGCTGAACTCCACCATAACCACTCACTCATTCCCCAAGGGTTGAGATAAGAACAGGCCTGCTCCTGAGGTGGCAGCCTCCTCCAGGCCACATCCAGCTGCTCCACCGGGGGCTCCTCCATGGGCTGCAGCGTGGAGATCTGCTCCATGTGGGACCCATGGGCAGCAGGGGGACAGCCTGCTCCACCAGGGGCCTCTCCACAGCCCGCAGGGGAACTGCTGCTGCCTGCCGGAAGCACCTCCTGCCCTCCTGCTGCAGTGACATGGGGGGCTGCAGGGCTGCTTCTCTCTCCCAGCTGCTGTTGTGCAGGAGGATTTTTTTTTTTTTTTTTTTTTTTTTCCCCCCACTTCTTCAGTCTGCTCTCCCAGAGGCCCAACCAGCATCGCTCCCTGGCTCAGCTCTGGCCAGCAGCTGGTCCCTTTTGGAGCAGTTGGAGCTTGCTCTGATCTGACATGGGGCAGCTGCTGGGCTCTGCTCACAGAGGCCACCCCTGCAGCCCCCCTGCTACCAAAACCTTGCCAGGTAAACCCAAGACAAAGGACTAAAGAGTTTTTATAATAAAATTATAATAAAATTAATAAAGAAAACATTAGGGATTGATTTTATTGTTGTTTATTCCTTAACATCATCACCTTCTCATTTCCAGAGACCTAGAACACTACTCTGACCTCACTTAGGTTTCTGAGTCACGTCATTGACTTCAACGTAGAGGTTTCTCCCCATTTCTGAGGCTGAGATGAGCCTCCTTCCTCAGGGCCCAGATGAGGAGTTTCAAAGTTTAAAGGGGTTTAGCAGGCATCTATCTATGTTGTACCAGGACAGCCTTGTAGGACTTCGGCAATAACAGCACAGGATGAACGTAGGACTGGAACAGGAGGGGTGACACAGGTGAGTGTTGCCTCAGATGTGGAATGAGAGAGGCAAGTAGACATACAGCAGAATTTGGTCCTTTATTTAAGGAGCAAGTTAGCACAAATTAATGAAAAATATGCATTAGAGAAATATAACACATAAAAATAAGAAAAGTTGATAGAAGGAATGGTCCCTTGCTAATACGTAGATGACAGGCAATAGCCTGAAGCAAGGAGAGCTATTTAACTATTCCAGACTCTGATGGAGACCAATCTACTCGGTCATCTATGTCTATTTTTTTGTGTAAAAATGAGAAAGTGCTTACCAAGCTGTAAGAACTGTAAGTAAAAAGCACTAGAAAGAGAGAAAAGTCTTACTGTTAGCCCTGGAAAAAGGAAGGCAAGGAAACTATGTACCCGAGGGAACTACAGCTCTGACAAAGTTGTGAGATACACAGGAGAGGAGTGAAGGGGCTGTCTTTCAGCCAAAGTCCTCGAGTGCTATGATCTACAGCAGAAGAAATGGCAGATCTGAGGTGAAACCTGGAAGGGATCTATATCTGTGCAGCAGGAAAGGCTGTTTGCATCTCCTGTTGCAGCAGTGCCCAGGACAGAATGAAGAAAAGGACAATGAGATGACTGCACTGAAGAACAACAGTACTATACAGAATATTTCAGTTTTTTTTTTTTTTTTTTTTTTTTTTTTTTGCTTTATCAGTGAATTAATTTACATCCATTCCAGTCTAGCACAGAACACTATTCTAGAGTTTTGAGGCAGTGAAATTTCTGTTGAACCCACTACAGAAAAAAAGGGATCCGAATGAAGGTCCACAGGCACAGATCTGGGCCTCTGCTCCGAGCAAAAGCGACCCCATGTAACCACATGGCCAGCAATTCCTGGCGAAGTCAGTTACACCCTTTTTCCTGCTCCTCTGCACCAAAACAAGGTGTGTTTTTACAAACATCTCTTTCAGCAACAGTACTGGCTTTAACACTTTGTTCCCTCCAGCTTATACCCGCCTCACACCACAGCCTTATTTGTGCCAGGAGAACTGCTGGTACGGGCACGGGCTGAAGTGTATTGAGGAAAATAACCCCCCCCCCCCCCCCCCCCCAGAAAAGAGAGGAGAAAGAGAGGAGTTGGATTAGTTCCCCAATCCAATTCACTGCGCAGCCACACAAACTGTTCACTGAGACAAATCAATACGCAGGTAAGGGTGGGAAGCAAGCAAGAAGGAACAGCTTGGGGATGACACTGCTATGAGAAGGAAGTATGCATGAATCCACAGCCCCAGGGGAAGCTGAACCTGGCCTTTAGTCACTGCTGAAGCACATTGAACCTTGGCACTAGCTGAACCATTCAGCTCTTAACCCTTTACCCTGAGCACCTAGACCAAACTCAGCGTTGTGGAGGTCTTTCCAGTTAGAAGACACTGGCACAGATGCTTATTCTAACACAATAACTGGTTCAATTACTACCAATTTCACAAATAATAATTAGCTTTAACTACTAGATTCAGTAAGTACTAATAATTTATCGTTTTAAGACATTCCCCCATCCTCACATCCCATGTCCATCCTGCTCAGGGGCACAGGGAGGAGCAGCCGGGCAGGGAGCAGGAGCCTTCTCCAGCAGCTCCACTGCTGAGAGCGCAGAAGCTTTCTTCATCAATGTCAGATCAGCTTTAGGAGACTTCTGACTGCTGCCAGGCTGTGCTCCTCACCACAGGCTCGGCCTCTCAGCTGTGCCAAATACAGGCACTCAGCCTGTTTGAGTACTCACAGTCTAGCTGAAGGGCTAGAAGCCTCCCGCAGAGAGAAGGCAGAAACCAGAACTGACAATTTATTTATCAGCTATACTTCCAAGATAAAACTAACAACTCCTTTTACAGAGCCTGATACTTTCCAGCTGTGCAAGAACCAAATGAGACAGCCAAGAGGTGCCCCCAGCTGGTAACGGGAGATGCTGCCCCGACAGCTCTTGCTCAGCTTTTCTCCTCACTTACCCAACATGTGCCTTCCACTCACGCTGTGGTTCTCGCTTTCGTTCCCAAACTCAGCTGTTTTCCCTCTGCCTATGTGCTTCCCCATTCTCCAGACTACTCAGTGTTGTCCGTTAGTCCAAATATTTGTGAAACCTATGTGTCTTTTTTTGTTTGTTTGTTTCTCCCAGAATTGGTGGCATGCATGCCTAGCTCTCCAAGTGCAATTTTCGTAACATGAGTTAAGTAAAATAAACTCCTGATTTCAGGAAGCCTTACCTGGACAGTTACTAACGAAATCTTCAAACACACATACACACATTTATCCACCTGGATCTTTTCCTTGGATACAATTGCTTATGGAACATCAATATAGTCATAGGGAAAGAGAATTTATGCAAATAACTATATAAAAAAGAGGGGGTTGAGGGGGTCAATAATCCTAATTTTTCCCTTGAATATTGTAAATTCTGATCTCAATAAGAGATAAGCTCTGTGCCTATGAGGAGGGGAAAATGATTTTTAAGAATCTGAGTTGCATGATGTCTGCATATTCAGTGGCAAGTAACTACAGACATTTTACAGAGCCTTTCACTCTTTCTCCACTTCTGTCAGTTCATATTCCAAATTAAGTTTTAAAACATTATTTTAGCTGCAGAAAACACAGGGTCTGCTAGAAGCAGAGTCCAGTCTGCTGAAGCAATGCTCAACTGATGTATTGTGGGGTAATTCCAAAGACATACACTTCAAAACAAATGAAACCTGTTCAGCTCCATGTATATTAATCTTACATCACCTGAAGAGGAAAGGCTAAAAATTGGTTAGATTTATTTCATCTTAAAAACATAAAAATAAAAATCTTATAATGCCATCCTGAAGATTTTTTTATGATGCCAAAGTTATACTGAGCCCTTGCGTCCAACAGTGCTTCCATTTGTTCTGCTCAGTGTTTATTTTCATTACTGAGCACATCGGACTGGCATTCCACTTGTAGGTGTAGTAAGAGAAAACCAAATGCGAACTCCCGTAGTACAATGTACAACTTTCAAGCCTGGATGCCTGCATTAAGCCAACTAAAGGTCAGAGGAGCTGCAATTATACTCGTCGTTAGAAGAAACCAGAGGCCTCGATCCAGAAATGTATCAATGGAATTGCTTAGCCTTCAGCTGTTAAGTACCGCGCACAAGTTTTGCGGTGCTTTCCTAGATAGGATCCCAAGCACGGATTTGGTTTCTAAAGACTTTAAAGCAGACTTACAGGTGTTGCTAACACGACTGCCTCTCGCCCCTTCACTCCAAACAGCAGTACCCAGGCACGTGATGTTTTATCCTGCCTGTGCAGTCCCCTTCCTGCACCACAGCTGCACGTGGAGCTGTATTCCCAGTTTCAGAGGTTCGGACTGTGTGATTTGTGAGAAGGATACTGGTCGTCCAGGTACCAGGTAGTACCTCTAGCAGATCAGGGTTCACATTGGCATCAGCACTGACATCTTGCTATATCTCTCTGTCTGACGTTACGGGGAATTCTCTCTGGCTTTAATGTTTGTTAGTCTTATCCAGAAGGTGTACTAACAATGGGCAAGTGCCTGAACTGCTTTTTCGGCCCTAAAAGTTGTGTTTCCACGTGAGAATGGAGATGCTGACGTGGCAGCGCGACGACAGCCTGCAGTGTAACAGTACGTGTCGCATCTCTTCTGCGGATCAAGAGAAAGGGTCACTTCGCAGAAACGGCAGCGTGATACCCTTCCACAAGCACAAAATCCTCTATTTTGGAGGTGGGGAGAAGAAAGAAAAGACTTCCTAATTACCATATTGTGTTCCTCATACTGTCAAGTGACCTATCACACTGTGGTAAGGCATGTGAGGTTGGTTAAATCCCTCTGCATGATATAAGCTGGTGGTCACTGAGAACAAGGCACATTAGACACATGACTAAGCAGGCTGCAACGTGCAGAAATGTCAGCTTTGCCCTGGGCAACTTAAATGAAAAACAAAACAAAAACAACCCGACTCTTCCACCATCCTGATTACAATTTTTGGTGGCTATTTTACATCAGATTTTCCCTGCCTGCCCTCCCCGAACTCCAGCTGTGGCACTTTTCCCATACCTAGTGCCAAGGGCAGGAACGCATGACAGAGACTGCTGCCCTGGCTCTCTGCTGCTGTCGCAGAGGCCCTGTCCCCAACCCCAACTTCATTTTATGCACGTTAACACAAATCTGGGGAGGTAACACGTCCTTGGGCTACAACACTCTCATACAGTCACAGAAAACTGGAAGGGAGCACATTCTCCATCTCATGACCAGAAAGCAATGGACATCTCGCTGGTGTCACACAAGTATCTCTTCATCTCAGTTCCAACTCAGGGATTCTGAGGATGTGGCCTAAATTGGCACTCAATGATGGCTTATCTGTGGAATTTAAATGAACTATATAATTTTCCATTCAAGTCCATACAGCTACATGGCAACAACATATCTACTCAACCGACGTGCAACCCAGCTAATCTCTTTTAAGTCGGGTTCTGCAGTATAGTGGCTAACAAACTAATAAAGGTAGGCACAGTCCAAACACACCGAACACACACTGCCCGTGTACGTGATTCACTTTCATAAACCCTTTCTGACCTTTTACCTGATTACTTCCTCAAACAAACACAGCACAGACAAATATATATATAAAAAGCACACAGAAATTAGAAAGCAACTAATAGGGGGAATAATAATAGCTGCCTTTTTTTTTTTTTTCTGTTGTGCTAATCTTTCCTACATGCTCTATCAAATATTTGACTAATGAATTTGACTAACCTTCGACTAATTAATCAGATTGACCAAGGCATTGGTTGCTCTTCATTACCAAATAAGTGACAGCGGAGAATACTTAGATTTCTGAAGTATTGTACCCCTAAAGCCCTCATGAAGGGATCATTATTTTAAACATAAAAAGAAAAAATGTTATATGAATATGGAATATAGCAATCTATAAATAGTCTAGTTGTATATTTTTTCTAAAAAATTGCATTTGTTTGTACAACTAGCTTTCTGCCACTTAGAATGTAAAACTGAGCACAAGCAACCCTGAGTAAAACCATTAAATTTTGTCAACAAACAAAACTTACATTTACAACTAGGGAAGATAAGGCTAACATCCTACAGCATTTCACCACAGACGTTCGCACCATAATGTGTGACAAATTGCAGGCATAAAAATAAACGCTAGACCCAAACCCTCTCAAGCAATTTCTTCCCCATTTCACCTTTAGAAACAATTGCTAAACGTCAGCCCTCCTTGGTCTCAGAAGACGTAAGGAAGCACACCGCAGGAGGAAAGCATGCTTTAAATGTTTTGCAAGGCTTTGGCTGGATGATTGAAACCACACCATTATAATCCAGCCCATGATCAGCAGAGTTGAGATGGAAGAGAAAGACCAGAGCTGTTACGGCTTCTGCCAGGACATCATGCATTTAAATAAACTTATGATAAATCTGAGAAGCAAAGGCTAAATGTATTATCCAGGGATACCATCCTGCATATACCTTACAGTGAAAAGTCATGCATTTTTTCCCCCTCATAAGATAGAAGACTTTGTAAAATGGTACTTCAATGCATTTTTTCCCCCTAAATCAGCTTTAAATCAGATATTAGGAAAAAATGTATTTACCATGAGGGCAGTCAAACGCTGGAACAGGCTTCCCAGACAGGTGGCTGATGCCCCACGCCTGCCAGTGTCCTGGGAGCATTTGGACAGTGCCCTCATTTATGTGCTTTGACTTTTGGTGAGCCCTGGTGTGGTCAGGCAGTTGGATTCAATGGTCTTTGTAGGTCTCTTCTAACTGAATTATTCTGTTCTACACGAATAACTTCTTAGTAGATTGCAGTATCCAAGGGACTGCATCATCAGTATCCTAAAACCAAGGCGTGATGGTTTCTTGCAGCATCACAGAGCTGACTGGTCACGGCCAGGCTGTGCTATGTGTGCGTAACTGGGAGAGACGGCGAAGCTTACAGCGTGCTAGAAAACCTCCAGGGAGTGGCAAATTGTGAAAACGTCTGACTGCTAAAAGGTGAAGTCATCGCGGTGATGTTTTGCAATTATCGGTGATCCTCACCTTCAGCCACGCAGCAGGATGCCTGCTTTGCAGCCCTGCTGGGGGTCACTGCTCAGCCACGGAGCAGCACCTATCTCCCTTTTCCCACGTGGACGTGGGACGCTTTGCCGGGTGCTTTGACGCAGGAGACAATGCAGCAGTCAGAATGAGTCACCCATGGAACCGCTAGTCGAAATCACAAATCTGTATTACAGAAGATCCGACAAACCCCACAGGGAATCAAGTCCTGTTACCCTTGGCACCGTACCAATGAGTAGCAAAGAGCTCCTATCCCAAACAACTCACCATCTCCATTGCTGACAAGATGCCACAGGGGGAGAAAACACGAGAACAAGATGCAGATGGATAAGCATAAAAATAGCCTGAAGAAAAGCAGAAGTCCCAGCTTCTCCTTTTCCTAACCATTTATTTATGCCCTTTGGCAGCACGGCACCAATGCAGATGACCTAAAGATACCATAGTCACCCTTGAAGAGAAACATTCTTCCTCCCTGCACTTGGGACTCAATTTCCTCATTGCTTTATCAGCAAAAGATTAGCACAGTTCGAGGAGCTCAGGCATTCAGCTGCTGATGCAAACTCTGAAACACATTTGGCAGTTTCTTGAATGCTGCAACAGGCAGACACCCACAGGTACAGATGCAACCCGGTGAAATCCTCAGGTCTGCCGTAAAGCTTAATCACGCTATCAAACACAGCTGTACCAGTCACATGTTGGGGATTTCCCAGCTGCGGAGTCTATCTCCCCGAGCACACGTAGTTAGAAACAATTCACTCACTATGTGATCAGCAGCCATGTGACAATTTCATTTTCTCTTTCAAAACATCCAAACAAGTCTGGATTCAGAAAAACTGTGGCTCCATCACTGGGACTCTTTCTTAGTTCTCTTCTGCATTGGTCATGTCAAGCAAAATACTGCTGCTACAGTAGGACTGTACTTGTTTTTACACAAAGTCCTTCTGTGATCTTTATTCTGGAAGGAACTAGATGTTCTTATGCATTCACGAGATCTAAAGATTTCTTTAGCAACATGAACTTGACCAAACCATTCTGACCACAGGTCAAATGTGTGACACTCAGTCATCACTGGGTTTTGAGTCCCTGTCACTGGAAAATAATAGGTGAAATCTATGTAATAAGATGTCCACTTTAAACAGAGCACAAAATAACTAGGGAAAGAAAAGCCTCCATTTAGAGTTATTTGTACATTCTAGTTTCTTTTGATTACTGTTCTTCTCCTTCTTCAGTTGCAAGACAGACTGTAAGCCCGTGAAGGAATAGGTGCAGTTGAACCCTGTCGGCTCTTTCTCTCCCTCTCTGCTCATCATCTATCAGTATTTCAGTCCTCTACATAATAAAACTTATAGAAAGAAATAATTCTTTACTTCTGGTTCCTTCTCTAACCTTTGGCAGGTCTAAGTGGGAATATTACTAAAATAAAATTTAGTAATAATAATAGTAATAAAGCTTTCATTGCAACATACATGTATTAAGGAAACACTGGTTTTGCTGGTCATATCTGCTGCAGATAGGAGAGCCTTCAGCGGCAATAATTTTATTTCAGGAATGCAAGAGGAAGGCAGAGGGGAAAATTTCACTGAGGGCCCTGCCCTTGGAAGGTATCTAATTTAAAATAAGGAAGCAAGGACATATGCTCTATCCTCAATTTTTGTTTATCACCTCCAGCTGGCTACTGCTTCTGAATGCTGAACAAACTTGAATGCTCACTGTAAAACATGCAGCGTGCTCTGCTCCTGGAGAGTAATCTTCAGTAACACCAACTTATAGCTAGATGCTATAGTTCCCTCAGCACTCATATCATCCCCTTTTTACCACACCGTATTCTAAGACAAGAAATAAAAATATTCAACGTTTTCAAATAAAAATACGATACATCTTCCAAATATCACAGAATCACAGAATCACAGAATTTTCTAGGTTGGAAGAGACCTCAAGATCATCAAGTCCAACCTCTGACCTAACACTAACAGTCCCCACTAAACCATATCCCTAAGCTCTACATCTAAACGTCTTTTAAAGACCTCCAGGGATGGTGACTCCACCACTTCCCTGGGCAGCCCGTTCCAGTGACTAACAACCCTTTCGGTAAAGAAGTTCTTTCTAACATCCAACCTAAAACTCCCCTGGCGCAACTTAAGCCCATTCCCCCTCATCCTGTCACCAGGCACGTGGGAGAACAGACTAACCCCCACCTCGCTACAGCCTCCCTTGAGGTACCTGTAGAGAGCAATAAGGTCACCCCTGAGCCTCCTTTTCTCCAGGCTGAACAAGCCCAGCTCCCTCAGCCGCTCCTTGTAAGACTTGTTCTCCAGGCCCCTCACCAGCTTCGTAGCCCTTCTCTGGACTCGCTCGAGCACCTCCATGTCCTTGTAGCGAGGGGCCCAAAACTGAACACAGTACTCGAGGTGCGGCCTCACCAGAGCCGAGTACAGGGGGACGATCACCTCCCTGGCCCTGCTGGCCACGCTGTTTCTTATACAGGCCAGGATGCTGTTGGCCTTCTTGGCCACCTGAGCACACTGCTGGCTCATATTCAGCCGACTATCAACCATCACTCCCAGGTCCTTCTCTGACAGGCAGCTTTCCAACCACTCATCTCCCAGCCTGTAGCTCTGCTTGGGGTTATTGCACCCCAGGTGCAGGACCCGGCACTTGGCCTTGTTAAACTTCATGCAGTTGACCTCAGCCCATCGGTCCAGCCTCTCCAGATCCTCCTGCAGAGCCTTCCTACCCTCGAGCAGATCGACACACGCACCTAACTTGGTGTCATCTGCAAACTTACTGAGGGTGCACTGAATGCCCTCATCCAGATCATCAATGAAGATATTGAAGAGGACCGGCCCCAGCACCGAGCCCTGGGGGACGCCACTAGTGACCGGCCTCCAACTGGATTTGACTCCATTTACCACAACTCTTTGGGCCCGGCTATCCAGCCAGTTTCTAACCCAACGAAGCGTGCGCCAGTCCAAGCCAAGAGCAGCCAGTTTCTTGAGGAGAATGCTGTGGGAAATGGTGTCAAAAGCCTTGCTGAAGTCAAGGTAGACCACATCCACAGCCTTTCCCTCATCCACCCAGCGCGTCACTTTGTCATAGAAGGAGATCAGGTTCGTCAAGCAGGACCTGCCCTTCATAAACCCATGCTGACTAGGCCTGATCGCCTGCTTGCCCTGCAACTGCTGAGGATTGACTCAATGCAGGAGTCTCAGTCGCAGAGGCAAAATGCATAAATATAAGAAAGAGGAGGACCTGCTTCAAAAACAACAACAACAAAAACAGAAAACTGAGATTTAGTTTTGATTTCTGATGGTGTACTAGTATGGAAGGCATGCTGGTGAGAATTTTGCATAGAGAGCTCAATATTGTGGTATCTGAACCTCCTTTTTGCAGCACCACTTCTGGAACACATGGCATTGTGCTCTGAGCAAGCACGGTCAGGTGGATAGCAGGCATAAGCGCGTGACTTGGGGAGACTTCACCAGCAGGGCTTTTTATGAAAATTCACTCCCCACGGCAATCTGACCTCTGAGAAAAACTCAAAAGGAGGATGGTGCAAGTGCTACCTCTGTCTCCACTCCTCTGACGTACCACATTGCTTGCAGAGAAACAGAAAACACCGGCAGCAAACTGGTGAAGTGTTAGCACGGTGTGGCACTGATGGGTTGGTGGTCAGCACCCTGTAATGCACCGGAGGATGGGAGCACATGGACAGACAGCCGGCATCTGAGAGGTACGGACGTCCAGTCTGAGCTGGAGACAAGCTGGAGCAGGCAGGAGAATGTTAAAGTAGCGACTCCTGAGGAAGCTGGTAAGAAGGTAAACGCTGTGCGTGCTCCAACAGTCATTGAATGACAATTGTAAGGAGTATTAAAAGATGACATTTACGTTTTGAGGGTGGAAGTGGTAATAAGCCAGAGAACGTGGAATTGTCACCAGTGGAAAAGAATGATGCCATTTTTATTACTCATGAACATTGTGCAATGATTCACCTGATTTAAATGCTAAAAAAACCTACAACAACAGAAAAACCACTGATTGGGCAGAATGAGTGGGAGAGATGTGGGGCACACTTCAGCATAAAGCCATGAGTGTGGTATACGTGTTACAGTTCTCAGTAACTTATAACTGTAGTATCCTCACAGAGAAATTAAAATGATGATGGAAATTGAGGTGAGAAAGTCAAGCAAGAAGTTTTTTTTAGGAAGAATTCTTAGGATGTGCAAGAAGTTGTAACGCCACAGTCAAGGACAGGATAATTTTGGCTACAAATGGTGTCTTGTTTCACTACTCAAGTGGACCGATACAGCACAAAGTATTTAGAAAATGTTATCAATACTATAATATTTGTAGCGGTAATATAAAACTTTTGCCAGATAGAAGTGATAAAATTTTCTCATGGTGATGCAGGAGAGGCAAAAATTTTTGGAAATATTTTTATTCTATATTTGGAAATATGTTCTGACATCACATGAAGATGACCAAGTACTTTCCAATGGCTTAGTAACCAAGCAGGATGTTATACAACAGGTACTAGAAATAAACACTTTAAAATCAGCCAATCCATCTACCTTACACCTGAGAACTAATACTAAGAAGGCCTTAGAACCAATCATGTTTATTTTAATAAATTAAGGCATTCTAGGGAAATTCCATTTCACTGGAAAAGCGATAATGTTGTGCCAACAAAAACAAAAGCCAAAAGCCAGCAGGATGACTCAGAGAGCTAATGGGTAGTTAGGCTGACGTTACTTCCAGGTAATAAAATGGTAAAGCTGTTATAAAATGATATGAATAAAAACTAATGTACAGGAATATAATTAAAATCAGTTAACATTTTTGTGGCAAATAGATCTTGTAAAATAAAGTTATTATATTGCTTGATGAGACAGAAGTTTAGCTGATGAAAGTAATTGTATAAATGTAATATATTTTGGAGAGTATTTGACTTAAGAGTGTATGATGTTCCAATTACTAACATTAGCAAAACAAAATATCAATAAAATATGTTAAATGGACAAACAAAACAAAACAAAACAAAACAAAACAAAAAAAAAAAAAAAACAGAAAAATATAACAAAGTAATAATGAATGGAGACTTGTAACAAATGTGCTTTAGGGCTTATCATTTTCATCAGTGATTTGGAGATAGATATAAATACCCATAATAATAAGTTTTGAGAGATTAATAAAAATATAAGTGAGGATGAAAGTTGTCTAACAATTTGGGCCAGTTAATAAACCAATCCCATTCAAGCTAAACATGAGTTAATACAGCCAAAGGCAAAGGGATTAGACCTAAAAGCTTTATAAAACTATATGCAACACTGGTGAAACCTACGGTGAAACACACACCAAGTTTCACCTTTTAAAACATTTTCAAAAGAGAATACGAAAAGCATACAAAATGAAGAGAAAATGTTTTACCATGAGATGTTCAAAGAAAAGATTTAGGGTTCATTTATTAACATTATTAACTAGCTTGACTTAATGTTTCACAGAAAATACTGGCTGTGCAGGGTTCCTCAGCATAAACACAAAGTTCAGGTAGGAAACAAGGCATATTAAATAATAAGTTATTTATAACTTAAATTACCATGGGAATTCTCAATGGCATCTTTAGTTCTTGAGGTCTTCAAGTCAAGATACCATTCGGAGTGTTGCAGCTGAGCACATATTTAGATACTTACTAGTGCAATTGGACACCAAATACAGGGGTAACTGGGTAATAATGACTATGATAAGGAGAGCAAATTAATTGACTACGTAGCCCCTTCCGGAATTTCTTATTCCTGTAGATACTGTAATATGTTTTACTCTTTCTTCTGAAGAAGTCAACTGACATCACTCACTTTGGAATATTTTTTGTTGAGATCTGCCAGAAATCACTACAGATTGTCATATCCCCAGGCTTATGATCAGAATAAGTATTCTCTGGAAAGGAAATTAAATGGTTTGTGTTTAAAAGAAAAAAAAAAAAAAAAGGAATGAGGTGGTATGGGGTGGGGAAGGAAGCAAAAATCAGTTGATCCCACTGTGATTAATATGTGATTTCCCACTGATTTTCATGGAGGCAAAACCTGAAGCAAAGAGTTCATAAGACTACAAAATAGTTCTAAATTTTTATTGAGTCTAAATATCTAAACCTTATCTAAATTGAGTGGAATTTAATAGTTCTTAAATTCCACTCAATTTCTACACTAGCAACTTCTTGGCTTTGTGCATGGTGCAACAATAACAGTCAGGCCTTCCGCTTTTCCAGAAATAACCGTGTCATAAGGTCCTGCTTCCTTGTTTATATATGTATAGACATCAACAAGACTATATAAAGCCTTTCCATAATTTGTTCACATACAGTTGTTTCCTTTTGATATATTTTTAGATCAATTGCACTTAAACAATACTTCCTCAACCTAGTGAACTTTGCTCTGGGACAGATGATCGAGAGACATGCAAATGCTGTACTGTTTAAGGGATGATGGCCAACACTTTCCACAATGCTTGTTGAAAGGGCATGGTATTATTCTCCTCACCACGGAGTTTAGCATGACTCTGAAGTGGTGCAATGCTCATGTTCACAAACTCTTCATCTGTCCTTTGAATTGACTCTGGAGATAGGGATAAATATATCAACGTGCAAGAAGCAGAAGCTAACTCAGGATCTTTCAGATTTCTAATAAACTGTGTCACTTTGAAGAAAAGAGTTTAAAGTCTCTTTCCAACTAATTTTATCAAAAGCAGAATTGTGAGGAAGAAGATGACTCATGAAGGAAAAGCTGTGTCTGTGCACTCCTTTCCTTCTTTGGTATGGGGTACAAAAAACCTGTAAACATTTGAGAGTGTATTTTCCTAAGGCTAGGTTGCTGCATGCCTTCAAGCATATTACCTTAGAATATCAGGAAATGTCAAGCCTGCCCTTTTCTGAATTTTCCACTGCAGAGGTTATAAACAGGCACAACTTCTGATTAATGGCTCTGGTACAGGAAACCTTTCTCTCCATTCTGCCATTCCCTACAGAGAAAGAGGTGTGGCAAAGCACAGCTGTACCTTCAAGATTTTTTATGGTTGAAAAAAACTTGACTGCTAAAGCAGCAGAGTGGACAAAAGTCACAAGAGACTGTGGATTTTTTTACATGGTTAAAGTATAAGCTAAATCAGTCCTAATTCCAGTACTGGGCACTGTTGCATGAATGTATTTCCCCTCCTAGTGTGTAAAGTACACTGAAAAAAAAAATCACAGAAGTTTTCAAAAAGCAATTTCCAGCTATTTTGTATGCTATGAAAACTTTCCTTTTCTGATTCTATTTTGATCACACACAGCTAATCACATGTGTATTTACTGGGCAGAGCACTTGTGTAGAGAGAGAACTTGGTAGCAAGTCCCCAAAGGATGAATAATGTCACTATGGGCGACTATCCTAACGATTTTCATTTCCCTCTGAAGACTGACCTAAACAAGCTGTTCTTCACTTGCTGATACACTGTGTTTTTGAGCGCTGGCTACAGGTAGGCATCTCATGGCAGCTGAATACCATCCCGTCTCTGTAACCACTTGGGCAGATTGTTGACCACACTGGCATTCTGAAGGAAAGCTGAAGTGTGCAAAGCAGCATAAACTTACTTGTGCTTTGTAGGAACAAGATATGGTTGTAGCACTGATTCTATTGCAACTCCTGTTCTACCAGCAGAACTAAGGATATGTGGTGGTGGCAGTGGCGTATTCTGCAACTGGTAATCCAAAGGAGACATCTGAAAAAGAATCAGGCACTACAGAGTAACATTGAGAATGAAGGAAAAAAATGGAAATAAATGGACTTTGAAATTGAGAAAAGTACACGACATGAAATGAAGAAATGGAAAATGACTGACACAGGGACAGTCAGGACAGGCACGGAAATGGAATGAGAAAAGGCATGGAAGGGTGGGAGCATATGGCTGTAACGTGTACTATGGAGTCAGGGAGAGCTGGATCGGGACTCAAACTGGCAAAAGTGCAGGATATACGTAAAGGTAAAAGAATGGTGATGAAGGATGTGTGTGTGTTGGTGATGATTTGGCAGGAATATGAAGCTAAGTGGTTGAGTTTTATAATCTGAATTTGATGGAAGATGAAAAGTTGGTACAGGCAACATTTCCTCAGCTGTTGAACTTGTATGAGATGAAACTCACTCCGTCATAACTGAAATGTATGCCTGTTGTGAATGCCTCAAGCCACCACAAATTCTCTTTCAGGGTCCTGCAGAACGCTGTTGTTTATATGGCCTGGATCTCCAAAGAAATGATTGTAAGAGCATCTTGCCCTGTATAACGCTGTCGATTACCTCAGGAAGAAATGTCCTGAAGTTTCAGCAGGACAACTGCCCCTTCCCCAGCTGTCACCTCCTGGCTCCATTTTCATGTTCTCTCCTGATTCATGCCACCCTTCAGCCCTGGATCCTAATGAATCGGACTTAATCCGGCCTTCTGTGCTGCTGATCACTGCTAAGTGTTCCCTGTCGCCGTTGTACCAGCGCTGTGCTTTGAGACAAATGAACAGCACGGCCGCTGTGACAGCACTGGGTGAACAGCACTTCTAAGGGGAATGTCCCAAATCTCATTAAGAAGAGATAAAGACATCTGGATCCTAAGACAGTTGGTTAAAAACAAACAAAAAAAAAACAACAAACCAAAGAAAAAGAAGCTTCCCACTGTTTTGAAACCAATTTACTACAAAAAAAAAAAAAAAAAAAAAAAAAAAAAAGAAAGAAAAACAAGTTTGCTGCCAACAAACTTTGTAACCCTTGTCATCTATTACCACATGAACGAAGCACTCAGTGACTGGCTCCAATACCACTGCCAATTATTATGACAACATACAGTATAATCGTATTATGTTTACAATATAATACATGTGAGTATTCGATAGAGCCTGGCAGGACTTCAGTCACTGCCTCTTTTATGCTTTAAAAATCAATTTTTCAAACTGCGTTTGCTGTATAACATGTTCCCTAATTACATACTTTACTGTATAGAGAACAATAAATAATATTGGAAGTGATTTCAGGCAAACCACTTAACATTTAGTGAAATAAACCAGTTTTATTCACACACCATCGTAACATTACCAGTCTACGTAATGTCTATATTCTATAGAAACGCCCCACCGCATTCTCATTGACATTAGTGGCAAGCTTTTCAGAAGTTTCTGCTAAAGCAAAATCAAGACCAAAATGTTCAGGGCCTAGTTTTAAAGGGATTCCTGCCTCACCATTTATTTCACTCTTGCAAATAGGTATAAAGGTAAACAGGGCCATTTAAAAATCTGCTTGCTTTGCAAATGACATCAGATAGAAAACTTACCAAATGACTCCATTTATATTTGCCAAATCACTTGCAAAATTGAAATAGGAGGTTGCCTTGGAAAATATGAACTAAAAAGACACCTGTTCTGACTCAGCCACCTGATTACTGAGACTCCATTGTCAGCACATAGACAGTAACTCAGTCAAATTTCTGTGTGGGCTACCTGCTCTGCAGATAAATCAGGACACAGGTGCAGAGATACTTAATATAGTAATGTGCGTGCTACCTGAAGTCCACCACAGCTAAGTGACAACACAGAAACATGACCACTCGATTCTCGGGCAAGCCTGAGCTCAGAAATAACATGGTTCACACAGCTCTTCACCTGAGCTAACGAAGCTCACTAGATTCAAGATATCATTACAAAGCACCAACTTGGGTGTGTCTACAGAGTGTTCCACTGAGCATCCAGTTTCAGAGATGTCTCATCTCAGGAGGATCCACTAAAAATAAATGAAATCAATCCATGTTTAAAAGCTTAGACTCAAAAGCTGTATTATTACCCATAGCTTCCTTTTCTCCGGACTATCAGGGTCCTTCACTTAAGGCTTAAATGCATTCCTTCAATAAAATGCTAATTAATATATTAACTGAATTGAAAAAAAAAAAGTTATATTGATGAATTGATGTAATGGGTAAAAATCTGGTTGGATGGTTGGTTTCAGAAAGTAGTAGCTAATGGGTTGTCCTCAGCCTAGAGTCTTGTAGCAAGCAGAGTATGGCACAGGTCCACATCGGGAGATCTGTTCTGTTTTACATCTATCGATGACCTGGAGGAGGCAGGGCCACCCATCAAAGGGACCTAAATTGGCTAGAGGGTTGGGCAGACAGGAATGCTATGAAGTTCAGCAAGAACAAATAAAAGTCTTTCACTTGGGAAGGAAAACTCCCATGCAGCAGTACAGGCTGGAGACCAACTGGCTGGGCAGCTGGGGATGTAGGCAGCAGACTGAACACGAGCCAGTTGTATGCCCTGGCAGCAAACAACAACAGCATCCTGGGCTTTATCACCAGGCACGTAGCCAGGGGATCAAGAGAAGTGGTTATCTCCTTTAATTCAGCACACTTTAAACAGCACCAAGAATACATCCATTTTTGGGCCTCCCAGTATGAGAACGATGTTGATAAACTGCAGTGAGTTCACTGAAGGGCCACCAAAACAGCCAGGGGGCTAGAGCACCAGCCCTCTGAGCATCTTCATGGCCTCCTCTGGATTCTCTCTAGCAGGTCCACATCTTTCTTGTGCATGGCAGAAGGATAAGAGGAGAAGGACCTAAACTGAAATAAGAGAGGTTCCAACTTGATATAAGGAAAAACTTTTTTACCAGCCAAGCACTGGCAGAGATTGTCCAAAGAGGCTGTATTGTCTCCACCCTTCGCAGCTCAAGACCTGACAGAATAAAGCCCTAAGCATGTGCATATGGATGCTGCAAGCTGAATTCCAGTCACTGACACACACTAGCTTGTTCTACTGTTGAAAGGTGCTCAAAAATGCATGCCACCTCTGCCAGTTCCAAAGTAAAGCCCTAGCTACTTGGAGGTGAAGTCAGAGCAAGTAACAATTGTCTTCTTAAAAGCAATATTTGGCTTGAAAATTTTAGTGATGGCACAGTGATCTGAGTGGAGCTGCTCTGCAAATGCCTGAAGAATGTCTGGAATCTCTTAGAGGCTTCTCTGACCACTTCATTTTCACACTTTAGCATGATCTGTAGAACCTCAGACTCATTTATAAAGTTAACAGGAAAATTTGGAATATTTGCCTGTGCATGTATGTAGCACTGGCTAAGGAGGAAAACAACAGAAGTATGAGGCTGGAG
Source organism: Oxyura jamaicensis (assembly GCF_011077185.1). Lineage (NCBI taxonomy): Eukaryota > Metazoa > Chordata > Aves > Anseriformes > Anatidae > Oxyura > Oxyura jamaicensis. The sequence continues at coordinate 20,680,775 of NC_048895.1, forward strand.
AGAAACCGCTAGGTCAATTCCTCAAGTATCTGTCTTGGGATATGCTTAATATTTTCCCTTGTGACCTTGGCACAGAAGTTAGGTCTATGGTAAGCTGTTAATACAAAGGAAGACCAAATTCCACACCAAAGGAGAATGGGTAACTGCAATAACAGAAGCAGAATGAAATTAGATAAAATAAATAGTCATACACACAGGGGTATGAATTCCTGTGACAAGTTGGAAATGACAAATGAGGAGAAAGAATAGGGTGTATTAGTCCATCAGGGGATGACTATGAGCCATCACTGTGATGTGGCACAGAAAACACTAACATATTCTGTCAGGATGCGAAGTGCCAATCATAATGAAATTTATTACATATAAGGTCTTGTCACTCTTATTAAAAAAAAAATCAAAATAGAGCAATTAGAGAAAAGTCTCATTTGAGCACCCAGCTGACACTAGTTAGAATAAAATAAATGCTAAAGATGTAGGTAAAATGTCTGTTATGAAAGAGAAATGTCTGATCAAACTATTATCAGGCTAACAAAATTCACTACTTCGAATACCTATTTAAGGAGTAAATAATTTCAATTTAACATGACTAACGTTATGTACTACTTTTTATTTCTCCAGATATCAGTTTTAGCATATTTGTCTTCTGGATGCCTCCTTTTTCCATCTTTGGTTCCAAGACTATGGATAGCAACAACCCTGAAGTTTATTTCAAAATGGATTCACACAACTATAGATAATCGTCTGCTCTTCTGCAAGCATTAGAGGAAACTTAAGCAAAATTATCAGCTACTAGAGAGAGGCCGCAATGACAGAGTTTCATTGCATCATGGAAATAAAGTCTGTGCAATTATGAAGTCATGTTACTGGCATTAGGAACCTCACCGTCATTCTTCAGGTGGGATCACCAAAAAAGCACAATTTCTCCCACTAACATCACAGACTCATATCCAAGGCTGACAGTGAAAGTACAATAATCTGATAGTCAGACAGTATGAAGCATTACATGGCACTTTGCTTGTTTAATTAATCCTCACAGGTCTCCTGATAGGTAGGTTAGAGATCAGCCCAAGGCCACCGAGGTGAAACAACTAGAATAAGAACACAGCAGCATCCATCTGCTGTGTGTGTGTTGACCATTAGATCATGCTTCTCTTCTAGGAAGGGATCCTGGTAAATCCCAAGCTTTATGGGAAGCAGCTTCTGTTTAAACATTTACAACTTTAGAGCACTTACTGGAATAGGAAAAAGGAAAAGGAAATAGAAAACTTGAGAAATCCAAGTTAATCCAAGAAACATGATAGCAATTGATCACAGTGCAGTCTGGAAGCAAAATGCAATCAATATATAGAGGGGAAGAAAACAAATAGAAAGGGCATTGCTTCAGTGACTGAAACAAAGATCTGGCTGTAGCCTCAAACTGCAGCCAGAGGTGATTAATTCATTCTCACCCCTAACGTACGATAAAAACTAGAAAGCTAGACATTAAGAAATGTCATCTAATGGCAATATACAGCCTTCTTACTACAGTGTAAAAGTGGACTGGGACTGCTATTAGAATTGCTATTCAGTGCTTTAAAAGTGGCTTACTCATCGGATGGACTGCTTACTCACTGCCAGGGAGTGTTTCGGTGCACTCGTGCTCCTGGAAAATGATGTTAGCATGAACATTATCCTGGCTTTTAATGGCTTTTCTAGATCTGATATTGATATTTTAAAACTTTATATTTTCATGACAAATAGATATTTTTGGTGACAAATTTCAAGATGTTCTGGGTATTAAGAGCATAACATTGTTAATTAAAATGATGCTAATATTTATAAAGTTTATGGTGCTACTTATCTAGACAGAAAGAAATTATCACACGGGCAAAATATCCTAAATTTTAAGCTAATACTCATTTCATTTAGGAAATAAGTTGTAATGATTTTTTGAATCATGAAAATATTATTTGATACCTGTGGAGTAATTTGAGACAGATCGGTATAGTCCCATATATACAAGAGGACAGCAATACTATTTTGCTGTGAAAATCAGAATCTTTCATTATACAGTTTGGACATATTTTAAGTAGAGAAGTAAGCAGTTCCCACTATGCAGTTTGGAAAACTGAGGTCTAGCACCCAAGAGCTCAAAAGTTAAGCTCCATTATTCATATTTGACAGTATCCTATTCCATGTGCACCTACAATAACTCACTTCATGTTTTCACATTTTGTTCTCCAATTCTCAGATTGTCCAGTGTCTCATAGGATCATCTCTGAGGGCAATATATGAACACATGCCCACCTCTGTGTCCTATACCTGTTTTCTGGAATTAATATAACTAGTATAATGGAAAAAGAAAAAATAAATTGGAGACTTAAATTCTAAGTTACATCAGAAAATTATCGAGCCCTCTGTGAGAGCAAGAATGTGAGAAGAGTGATGGTCCAGTTTCTTTCCCCTTCTCCCCAGACGGGTCAACATGCCATAGTGGAGGATCAGACCCGCTGCTTTCTATAGCGAGGCTCGTGAGTTACTGCTGGGATTAAGGATATAGACATTCATGTACAACTGATCCCTTATCGTGGGTTTATGTAGACAGGTTTTGGTAGCAGGGGGGCTGCAGGGGTGGCCTCTGTGAGCAGAGCCCAGCAGCTGCCCCATGTCAGATCAGAGCCAGCCCCAGCTGCTCCAAAAGGGACCAGCTGCTGGCCAGAGCTGAGCCAGGGAGCGATGCTGGTTGGGCCTCTGGGAGAGCAGACTGAAGAAGTGGGAAAAAAAAAAAATAAAAAATAAAAAAAGAAAGAAAGAAAAACAAACAAACAAACAAACAACAACAACAATGCTGCACAACAGCAGCTGGGAGAGCAAGGAGTGAGAAGCAGCCCTGCAGCCCCCCAGGTCAGTGCAGCAGGAGGGCAGGAGGTGCTCCAGGCACACAGCAGCAGTTCCCCTGCGGGCTGTGGAGAGGCCCCTGGTGGAGCAGGCTGTCCCCCTGCAGCCCATGGGTCCCACATGGAGCAGATCTCCACGCTGCAGCCCATGGAGGAGCCCCCAGTGGAGCAGGCCCCTGGCCGGAGCTGCAGCCCATGGAGAGGAGCCCACGCAGGAGCAGGGGTCTGGGGGGAGCTGCTGCCCGTGGGGGACCCGTGCTGGGTCAGTTTGCTCCTGGGGGATGGACCCCGTGGTACGGACCCATAGGGGAGCAGTTCCTGAAGAGCTGCTGCCTGTGGGCAGCCCATGCAGGATCAGTTTGGGAAGGACGGCACCCTGCAGTTGCCCAGCAGTGTAAAAACACCACATCCTTGAAACCTGAGGGCAAACCAAACACCCATTTCTATTGCAGATACTATTAACTCTGATAATGTAAGACTTTTTTCTTTTTCCCTTATATTCCAGAGATTTTAAATTATTATTAATTTTAATTTCAGGATTCCCGAAGTTCAGTTTTACTGTGTTTAAATCATTAAAAAAAAAAATTTCTTAATATTTTTCCCTGGTTTTAAACTCTTCTTTCCTTCTGAGGTTTAGATGACATAACAAAATGAATGCTGTTTCTTTAAGGCTGACACAATAAGAGCTTGCAGGCTGTCTTAGATTGCAGGCCATTTCATTTCTCATAAGCAGGCTATCATTAGCTACCTTTAGGAGAATGAATTTTATTGATTGGTTCAAATCAAACTTGTGACCTGGTGGCAGTATTAGATGTTTGTTACAAAGCGTCACCCCCTTATTAATCTTTCATTAGGCAGCGTGATCCGAGAAGCCAGCAGCAGTCACACCATGCTTACTCTCTCGAGTGATGCCACCACAGAGGGCTCCCTTATTGGATCACAGCAATTACTAGCCTTACAATGCAGATTCTGAAAGCCTTATCGAATTTCATCCTAGATATGGCAAGCTTACAAATAATCATGTGCTGTATTTTTGGTGAGGACATCACAGAATGACACCGAAATGCAGTAAGCTCAAGTCATTTGCAATTAAACATGTGACTTGATTCTGAGATGATGCATCTTCTTTTACAGCATATGAAGTATTTTACAGAAAGGCTAAATACATAAAATCATGTCTTAAAAAGTTCCAGTCAAAGAAAACTGCCAGATTAAATTTGTTTATGGCAATGAAGCAGAATCTCTGGTAGCTGGATTGCTGCATCGTAGTGCCGTGATTTAAAGGAACTGACTAAGAACTTCAGGTAAATAGCAGACAGTATGAGAAAGAGGCCTCTGCTCCTGCGTACCCAAGCACTGCTACAACACAGCCCCGGAGGGGGACAGGGGTGCTTATTTTCAACTCAGTAACATACCATAGTAGGAAACTGGGGGAAAGTTGGGAATTGTGCAACTCTGACAATGCAGAGCACCAATGATTATTTGCATGCAAACAAACAAACAAACAGGTTAAAATTTTAGTGCCTCTGAGTGAAGAACTGTCCTAATATATTGCAGTTGGAGCTTACACTTTCAGGAAATCTCAGTCTTACAAACAAGGGTTGTATCACAATTTTCTTCAGTCATATAGAGCTAATGTTAAAATCTTAATACAAGACATCCCAATAACCTCTTTAACCATTAAAAGGCCTAGCAAAGAATAAAACAGCTCACCATTAATAAAGGATTTAGAAATGCACACTGCAAGAACATTCTTACTCATGCAGCTTGAAAATGATCCTGGCTAAAGTACCATGTTTAGAGCAGGGATATAGAAAAGCAGCATGAACAGCATGCATCCAATTGCCCTACTACAAGCGCAAGGTGGTGGATGCTTCCATTCCCATAGCTGTTACACCTTACAGAAATGCAATCCATGGACACATCCATGGCAAACCCAGCATGACTGTGACAGGACAGACAGCCTACAGGGTATCAAAATTAAAACTGACTTCCTTTCACACATGAAAAATTCCACAAAAAGACAAGTCCAGGACAGGTAGATTTAGCTAGTGCTATACACTGCAGGTTCATCTCATTATGGGCAGTACAAAATGCCAATGTGACATTTACAACACAAACTCCGGTGGTTCACAGTTTAGAATTTGCTCTCAAAATAACAATTTGTGCTTTAGGAAACTCAGCTGCCTCCTTTTTTATTGCACCGTTGGCCTGGGCATTTAATTAAGTACTTATCTCCACTCATGTTTAACAGGAAACTTTGTTCTCTCAAGTCTCTCCACCAATGCACACATATTTAGAGAAACAAAATGACACTACCCTAGCATCATTTAGATGATCCTTAAGAAGCAGTATACGTGTAAAAGACAAATTGTTTATTTAGAGGGACCACGAGAGGCATAACTACATTTTGCAACTTACTAAGCCTCAGAATTCCTTGCTTAAATTGCTGGAGATTAATAATAAACTGGTGTCAGCATGATCATGAGCACATGAGCCTACTATAATGAAGCCAGAGGCAATTCAACAGTGCTGTTCGTTTCACCCAAAAAGTCAGAAGTGGATCATTTCCAATAGTAAACAATAATATGACATATGAAACATGACTTGTAGTAACTGACTCTTCTGTAAATCATTCCACATAATGCCATTTCTTTAGGGAAAAAAAAAACAACCACACACACACACACACAAAAGGACTGCAATAGCAGAATGCCAATTCACGAGTTATACAATTCTTGAACCAAACTGTTAGCAGCTATATATATTTTTCCCCACCCAAACAACGCTTTTCTAATGGCAGAAGCTCGTCCCACAGTTCAGTGGCAAAATTAAGCCCTGTATATGGAGCAATATGTAAATTGGTAAATTCCAAGTGTCTTAGTACAAGATGTTACAAGACTTTGTGAGTGGAATATTTTTATCAGTTTGAGACGTGAAACAGTGAATGTTGATCTTCAGATTTGGAAACTCCCTGCACAAGGCAGCCTTGAAAATACAGAAATAATAACTGCATTTTAGTAAATGACATAACGGTCTATCTCCTTGCTTCCCTCAGGCTCTTGCTTGCTTGGCTGGAAAACAGAGACAAAATGGAGCAGCTCATATGCCTCTCAACAAGACGACAAAAAATCTGTTCATTCTAAGAAAGCATTTTGTATCTGAAAAATACAAAAATGCAAAAAAAAAAAAAACCAAAAATCTGATAACAAAAAAATCCTACCAGAGTCACCATTTCACCAATCTTAATTCCATCCATTTCATCAATTATAACTTCCATCACTTTTCATTCTTCCATCTCCACAACCCCCTATTCTTCTGTCCTAAGTGAGGAATCCTGACTTTCTTTGCTCTCCAGAGAGCATTTCTGAGACTGGAAAACTCAAAACAATATCAAGGTCATTCCTTGAAATTTTGGAATAAACAGTATGGCTTCATTAATAATTAAGGCACTGTAGTCAGAGAAATGTTAATGTCTTGAGTGTTAGACTTCACTTTGCTCAGTCAATATCACTAATACCATCCTGTTGAGTTAATAAATGTGGCTGAAAATATTTCCTTGATTTTGTTAGAGGCAACAATCTCATTGCCATACGGAAATCTTTTGGAAATCCCATGTAATAATAAGTTTTCCAATATATACTCAAGGCAGAATGCAGGGTAAACAAAAAGTGTGATAAAAAATGCTGGATATGGACTTACAGAAAGACCTAAATCTATGCTTATATGAGGGTGATAGATCCTTGCATGAAGGATACTGTAATTTGTTTCTTATTTGAGAGATTGAATGTAATCTCACAGCTGTAATACAAAATTGTAATATTATAATAAGATTAAACTCACAGTTCTCACCAGGTTAACACAGAATTTGAGTCCCCAGCATTAGCCAGCCTGTTTTTTTTTTTTTTTTAACCTTACATATGTGATGCAATACCTAAGTGTTGTAAAGGATTAAATCCTTAAACTGATATAGCAGGGTATTTAAGCAAGTAAGCCCAATGAAGAAAGCAGCTAAATATGAGATGTGACTTCAGTGAAGAAAGTCACGCTACGAGAAGTTTAGCAAAGGTTACTACAGTTATCTTTCAAATATATAGGGTTATAGGAAGAGAATGAATAATCCAGACAAGGAAAAAACATAGGAAATACAAAAAGAAATGTTAAATTTGGTAACATAAATTTCAAGAACCTATTTAGCATATTCATTTATGAAAAACCTAAAACACTTCTGTAAAAAGTAGTAGCAACTTGAAACACTATAAACAAAGTAAGGCCTGGCTTCAAATAATTCCCACATCACGTCTGTTATGGTGAAGTACTGTGCTGAGGCTGGCATTACTGAGGATAATGGGACTTGATTAATTCACAGCTGGATATCTATTCCATAGAAAACATAGGGTTGAACAGAGGAAATAACTCACCAGAAGTAAAGGATGGTAAAACAGATGTTTGTACTGTGGACATCAACATTCATCTGCAATATGGATTGTTTAGTTTGGAACACATAGCATAATAATGATTGGTAGTAAGAGTAAATATCCTGAAAAAGTTTACAAAATCTAATATGTATCTCATTCCAAAACCAGATTTTCTGCTTCACAGAACAAGTAAAATTAAGTTCACCAAGTTTTATGCCAAAAAGCAACCAAAGCCATTCACAATTCTAACTGTGAATAATCCCATTTCTCCTGGTCTTGCTGCGAAATTGTGCCATGTCACTAATTCTGCACTATTTCAACATTGACAACAACTTCACTGCATGTTTGTACAGTATTTAGGACAAGTTTTCTGGCTATCTATACTAGTAATAACAGTCACATCTTTTTGGAAGATTTGCAAGCATGCATGATATACATACAGAGTACATAACAAAACCTGAAACTAGATTTATTTTGTGTGGGTTTTGGATCTTACCAAGTGCATCTGGCACAGCGTAACTCCCTCCTGTGCTGTCATTCCCGATCACAGATTTGAGAAAAACAAAACATTCTCATTTACTTTTAAGTCTGTGGTATATTGTATCTAGTATGGAATTTCTCTGTAAGCAAAACTGATGTAAAATGTTGTTTAGTAATCAAGTGTTTGGTAATAAATTAAGCAACTCAAATGCCTCCTATACAATCAACAATGTACTTTCCAAGGACCATAGAATGTATATTCAGAGATTAAGAACTACCTACCACAGTGAGTCACACAAAATCCCAGTACTTGGTTTCTTTCCAAAGACTGCTACTGGAACACAAGATTGAAAACTAAAGATTTATTGTAAATGACTGTTCTTTTTTTTTTTTTTTTAAACACACTCTGCTATTCTAACAATCCGTTGTAAAAATAATCACTTGCAAAAAAGCTTAATTTGCATGTGACAATATGGGGAAATGTACTTGACTAATTACGTATATTTTACAATTGGGAATAACATATACAAAATTGCATTAAAAAGGGATTTAAATTCAAAACTGATGATGTCATATGGAACAGAATGGTCTGATTTCATGTGAAAAACTCCCGTTCTCAGGTAAAAGAGATGGCCATTTCAAAAGAACTGTACTGCTGTACAGGAAATGCCTGTACCAAGCCCTTCCACGAACAGCCCTGCTGTTCCTCCCTTAGAGGAAGAGCTGTCTATGCAGGACTCACATTTGAGTGTATCTGCTCAGAATTCAGAGCAGCGAAACGACAGGCACTGCACATTCAGTACAGGGAACAAAAAGAACACAGAAATCTTATTTTTCCAGTGCATAGGTATATTTCATTTATGCCAGTGAGACCTCCCATTGCATGCTGTCAGAAGGTAAAATAAGAGTCATGCAGAAAGCAGTGGACATGTATGTTCAGCTATGAAAGGACGAGAAAGCTTATTTTCATGTGGGAAACTAATGAAAATCCAGCATACCACTAGCTCCCAGAAGACCATTCTTATAAAGCAGAACTGCTGTCCTCATTCAACAGTTGTTTTGGTGGTCATTTATGTTGGTCTTAAATCGGCTTTTCGCTAAACTTACGGTATCTCAGTCAAGTGATTTTTGAGTGTGTAGTTTTATTTAACATAAAACTTGAGTCACTGATAAGTATGTTTAGACTGAATTATATTCCGAGACTAGAAAATTGTAGATCGCAACATTTTTTTTTTTTTTTTTACTAACTCTTACCTGTTGAAAATGAGTGAATCTAAGGAGTTAACTAAGTCTTTTATGAATTTAAGTCAAACATTGAAGATGAATTCAATATGGACCATTCCATTTTTATCTGCTATACTGCTGGCTGTATCATTTTACCACAAAACATCTGCATAGTTATCTATAGTTCATCTCAACATGACTAAATAGCTCATCTAAACATGACTGGAACTACATATGGATAAAATAATTCTACAACATAATATTTGCGTTTAGAAAGTCCAGAATTGCTCAAGATGAATGCATCGTAATGTCCTGCTTAAAGTTGCTTTAAAACCTTTTAAGTAACTCATTTCCATTTGAGTACATCCTTTTAAAGTGTGAAGTGCAACTGATACTTTTTTATTTATTTATTTAAGATGTGTTCACACTGGCACATATTACCTTTTCATAAAAAAGAAGCTCTATACTCTTTTAGTTTGAATGGCTTTTATCTTCGACCAACAGAAACAATATAATCAAAGAAAAAGAGCAGTGTCTCCAGGAGTTGTCCTCATAAAGGAAAAAATTATGTTAACTCACAGTAATTAAACATGCAGTCATAACAGTGGCTGCAGTATCATCTAGACATGTCTGTTCTAGCTTTAGAATAATTGCTGGGATACTTACAGCAATCTAGGTGGGGCAGCACAGAGCTCAGCAATGGCTAGCAATCTGGTCTGCTTTGGGCAGTCAGAAGCTCAATAGAATTGAAAACTTTATAATAGCAATACAACTTGCAACTTGTACACAACATTAGCATATCAAATTCGTAACAGGCTCCCTTGTAGTCTTTAATTTTACATGCTTGGGTGAAAAGTGCCCTCACTTCCCCAGGTTTTGCCTTTGTGTTTATAGGAATTAAGAATACTTTCGTTCTTCAAAAGGCCCATACCTGAGACTGGCATGTCAGATCAGTTATTACTTTTAGATCCAAGAGGCACTCCTGCAGGCCTCTTTGAAATTTGACACTAGATTTGGTTTTGCTGTAATCTTAGTGCAAGTTGTAAGTTAAATATTGACATTAATTTAAGGCCTATCCAACATAAAAACCCTAGCTTGATATGGCACTGGCAAATTAAAGGACAGGTAGAGGACAATTTACACAACTCAGCAGTTGCTCACACCATCACTTCGTAGTATAGATACTTGTTTACAACGCTCATATGCATAGAGCTTCACAGATTGTCATGGTCACATCCATGTCTCCAGAACAAACGATCCACTAGTAATCCAGAGAGTAGCAAGTCCACTCGTAACAAAAAAAAAAATCTAGGAAATACAGAGTCATCATAGAATCAGAATCATTCAGGTTGGAAAAGACCTCTAAGATCATCTAGTCCAACCTTTAACCTAGGACTGACATGTCTACCACTAAACCATGCTACTAAGTTCTACATCTACATATGCACCTGAATTCATGGTAGCACACCAAAATGAGTGGATTTCATGTACGGACACATTATCTCACATATCATTTTGCATTGTGCTCCTTGTGAACTACATATGAGCAGGAAAAAAAAAAAAAAGCCCATTGTCATTGTCTGGAAAGAGCAAATTCACAGTGGCTGTCCCTACTGCGTGGCTGCTCACAATACCCATGGATTGTCCACACCAACTCAGATTCATCCCTGTTCTTATGCCAGCACTGGTATAAGGATGTAAGAGAGGTTGTTTGCACCTTCTGCTAAGAGGAACAGTCTAGGTCACGTACAACCTGCAGCACAGTTTAGGGCAGTTCTCCAGGTTCACCAGTTTGTACTCATAATGCAGTCCTTATAAATTATGACCAGAGAGCCAGATATTTGTACACAAAGGCATTCTGACTGCTCCCTTCCCTCAAATGACTGCTGTGCTCAGACTGCGTCCAGGGGCCAGGAATGCGGAGGCAGGACGCTACACTGGCTGTGAGAAGAGACAGAGAACACAGGGAAGAAGATAAGACCTTTTTTTCTATCATGTCTCCTGATATCTTCATGTAGGGGTATGGCAGACAAAAAAAAGTCTCCTAAATATAGGATCAGTACATGATCAGGTTGACATGTTAGTAAAAATACAGCTTTTTCCTCTTTTACAGTTATTACCAATTTCTTTTTTTACCAGGTAGGAAATGACAGAGACTTTAATCAAGAAAAACACTATGACCTAAGAAGATTAAAGAAGTTCCATTAGGAAATTTTCCTTCTAAAAGCTTAATCTATGAGTAGAGATGTCACTTCAATATTCCAAGACAGGCTTTGTTCTCTAATTGCCTCTTACAAAGAAACAAAACAACATTACTGCACAGAACAAAAATGTGCTCTACAGTCTACTTCAAGACATTTATTTTCCTAGGCTTGAAGACAACAACAAAATTAATCAGAGACGGTAAGTATTGCTGCTACTGAAAAAGTATCCCATATCCTCAAATACATCTCAAATACATGTACAGTTATACTAAAAAACAACAACAACAAAAAACCAAACACCCCTTATCTAAAGTTTCCCTGACTTTTATTCCCAAAGAGAGCAATAGAAATTTCCACTGGAGGACCATTATATGGCAAGGGATATGTGCTATGTAGAAGAGAAAAACTGTTATTAACCTTTTCATATCTCATTTGTGAAGTAGATACAGCTCTTCCACTCTTGGCTGATGCATCTCCTGGGCACTGGACCTAGAGTTCTCTTGGCACTGTGTGGGATGAGCAGTCTTTTTTGTGTTTTTGACCAGAGTGCTCAGAGCAGATACCAGTCTGATCTGTTTTCCACTCTGTCATGTGAGATTACTGATGGATAAACATGGTGAAATAGAAGAAAAGGCAGATTACACCTCATAGAGCAGGCCATTCTAAACAAAGAAAAAAAAAAAGAAAAAAAAAAGAAAAAAAAAAAAAGAAAACTGCTACTTTTCTTATGTTTACAATTCTTAATACAACTTTCTGCATCAGCCCTCAAAGTGACAAAATGCTTCATAATGATGCAAACGGATGACCACGTAATTCATTTGCAAGACTACAAGAAAGGGTGACTTCCCTACTGTATAGCACATGCTACTTACTAATAGTGAGGTAATCAAGGTAATGTAATAGTAAGGTAATCTAAAAACTTACCAGCTGGCACTCTTGCTTCTCAAAAGGAGAATACTGTCCAGCATATGTTTCCATTAGAAAGCATCAATTGAGAAGCAGGTAGCCATTTCGTTCTTTTTACCTGTGAAGTAAACAAAATAATGCCAATACTTCAGTTTAGAGTAGCACAGAGAGTTAGTTGATGACACAAACCTTTCCTCTCCCCAGTGCTCATGAAGCTCAGGAATGAGCATGAAAGATAAACAGCATCAATTAAATGAAAGTCAAGACTTTTTTTTTTTTTTTTTTTTTTTAATATATATAAATATATAAATATATGGGTAAAACTTCAAAGGTCTTTGCCCTGCTAGAAATAGACAGAGAGAGGCACTGGTACTAGTAGTAAGCACATCTGCTTGTTCGTATTAAGAGTTGCAGAGGTTTTCCATAGTTAATCAGACCACTGCCAAATAGACTTGCCTTTACCTATCACCAAGAATTGAAGACTAACTACCAAGCCATCTTGAGGCATTGGACATCCCTTCAATTATTTCAACCTGCACCCCTTTAGCAACTATCAATGTCACCTGATGTAGGAAAAGACTATTTCAAGATTTGGGCTTCATTCTGTGATGATGAGAAAATACTCTGAGCAAACTACATGATGGTAAATTTTCTCAGCTCTGCTTTGTAAGACACCTACTTGCTCACATATGGAAAGCAACTTTGCACAAATTAGAGGAAGAACTGACTATAGACTGTATAGAAAGGAATACGTAAAACCCAGACCATGCCATGGCAGAGAAGACTACTGGTACAATTTCCAGGGACCTGTCTCTTTCTCTATAGCCTATTTATTCTCTGCCATGGGGAAAAATAAAAAATAATAATAAAAAAATCTTGAACATATTCTTGACCAGCTGTTCATATCAGCAATTCACAAAATGGGAAAAAGGGAAATAAAGGGATGGCAAACACCAGGCTCCCACAGAAGCTTCTCAAAGCAGCAGCTCTCCTGCTTTTTAAGGTGGCTTGGGCTCAGCTCAGCAAGTTGATTGCAGCACTGAGCTTCTGTGAAGCAGTTATAGGTAGCGGGGAGGGCTGCTGAAAGCAAGTGTTTGTGAGCTGAGGAGAAGAGCATGAGAAGCCTCCCTGTGAAGCAGCAGTGAAGGATGGGATCTTTTTCATTGACACAGAGCAAGGAGTAATGCCCAAAGACACCATTTTGACATCTTCCTTTCCCTGGAAATAGGGTCTGAATACAGAGTGCACTGTGGAGCTGGCGAGGCCGGACTGTGGCCCCTGGCAGCCACCCTTGTCCTGTAGCAGGGTGAGGCCAACTGTAGAGACAGTTTCTCCAGAGAGCGCTCAAGAGTCATCACCAACCCATTATCTGATCAGTTCTCTTCTCCCTCCCTCAAGAAAACTTTTATCCAGCTAAAAAGAAGGGGTATGGCAGAGAAAACATGTGAGAACTGCTCCTGGATCTACCTCATGCAGTGTTTCTACCAGATCTGGAATTTCGCTGTGGGCGTAAGCAGTTTACTGGCACAGGTGAGGTCCTACCAAGAGGAGTAAAAATAGGATGGTGTTGCCAGTCTGCTATTGCTTCCAACATCAATAGAGATTGCAATGCCAGTGCAGGCACCTGCCTCAAAGAAAAATGACACTGGAGGTTTCTAGTCTACGCTTCAGTCTGTAGCGGTGCTGGAATCAAAGGGGGGAAAGGAACACCCAGGTAAAAACTACTAAACATGCTAAAGCTCTCAGTAGTGGGATGAATATTTTGATACGTAACACAGAAAACAACAAAAAGGAGATTTTTTTTTTTCCTCCACAGAACAAATGCTGCCACATAAATCTCTAGCAGGAGTGGTACCAAGAAGGTCCTAGAGATTAACTGAAGGGGAGGTGGATGGTTGCATGTGCAAAGTTTGAAGCAATTTTGTTATGTTGCTGTATCTGGCTGTAATGTTAGTCAACAGGACTGGTCTTGTTTGTGGACAGACAACACTGGAAAGCATCAAGCCTTGGCTGTCTTTTTCTACCATATTGTAAAGGTCATATCTCTTGGCTGTCTTTTCTACCATATTGTAAAGGTCAGACACTTTAATGTGAAATATACTAATATATTTTTCTGTTTTGAGGCTTTTTCCTGATCCTTCAGCTACTGTTCGGGGAGTCTTACAAAGAGGCCTTGAAGATGGAACAACCCTTCTCTTCCCCAAAGGCAACACGTACCTTCGATCTTACACTGGAAGGTTAAGCAGCACTAAAGCAGCACTCACAGTAAGAGGCATGCATGGTTTTAAGAAGAAACAATTACAGGGAGTCCCACTGCTGTCTTCCATGACTTAATGGAAGGATGCAGAGAAGAAAATCAAACTCTCCTCAGAAACGTGCAGTGACTGCATTAGATGAGGACAAACGTTGCAAGAAGGGAAATTTTGATTGAAAAGTTATTCACTGTGACAGTAGTTGGCGAGCAACAGGTTACTGACAGAAGCTGCAGATCTTCTGTCCTTGGAATGCTCAAAACTTGATGGACAACATCTTGAGCAACCTGATCTAAGCAGGCTGTGCTTTTGGTGCCGGTTTGAATTAGATAATCCCCAGAGGTCCCTTCCAACCTATATAATTCTGTGATTCTGGAATTCTACTTGCCAAGAACCAGAGAGGGGACAAAGATTCTTCAAGAAAATAATCCTGATAGTGTTATCTGTGGTAACTTCTGAAACATTTTCTTAAACAAGCACGTGCTGTGTTTACCTCTACTACATCATCCTTTGCCAACCCGGGGGAGAGGTGTAGGGGTAGCTGGAAGCTTTGGAATTTATGTGGTATGACAGGCAGAGTAGGATCTGTGGTCCACAATAACTAACTGAAGACAAACAATCAAGAAGAACACTCCTACAAACTTGCCTGTTTAGCACTACGCTATTTACATTACAGAGCTGTTTGTGGAATGTAAGAGCACCAGTTCTCATCCGCATCAAAGAAAGGTCAGAAAGCTCTGCACAAGGAGGAGAGCCAATTCTATCCCGACTCCCCTAATTTTCCATCTCTGATGTCCAAGATGACACATACCACGTATGAAAAACACGTGCCATTACTGAACCAACTTCTCTTAGGTCTTCCCAAAACACTCGTGCGGCTATCATGGTCCAATGTCTTTATAGCAAAGCTGAATTGTATTATAGGACATTTTAAGTGGAAAGTCTTCACCTCTGCCCAATGCTCATGTGTACAAGAAGTGAGACACTTTGCTCCTAAAATGAGAACTAGCACTGTACCACGAGTACTTCCTACAAATTTCACAGCTGAGGAAGCAACACAGCTAGTTGCTGCTTTGCTTTTCTGCAGTTCACTATTCTCAGTCAGTTTTGAAAGTATTATTTAAATGGGCAGAATGTTCCTTTATTCCAGTGCTGTAGGACATTTCTTGATAACCAGGAGGAAGTAAGAGAAATGAACTGAGTGTTACTTTCAGGCAAAAGCTGAGTCACAATTCCACTTCACTACGCAACACAGTGCCCTTTGTGCCCTTCCGCCTACAGGCTGCGGCAACCTTCAGCTGTCTACAGGCTGAAAGTCATGCTCAAAAACCAAACAATGATATCAGCAACTTTTGTAACGTGTCACATGGATCTGCGAGCATGATTTTGGGAAAGTTCCAAGTTTAGAAAATGTTGCTCCTACTACTCCAGTTATGTGGCAAGAGCTTTTTATTTACATGGCTTATTTATAACACTGTGTAGGACTGGGGGTTTCATCCTGAAAATCAGAAATGAGATATTACTGGAAACTGAGTAACAGTGACAACAGCCACTTCTGGTGCTCCATTATGTGTGGGTGCATATTAGGAACTGCAGAGAATTAATCAGCACATGCTTGTTATAGTGTCATGGGGTGATCAACTAATCAAAATCAGTAGAGAGACTTGCACTGCTTACAGTAACATTTGGATCAAACAAACCATGATGCAAAACAAAAAAGACCATCACCACCATCACAAAAAAATAAAAATTAAAAAAAATCAGAACAGCTGATGTTGAACCCCTGTGTACATCTTAAGTAAGGATGACTGAGCTAGGTTCCCAAACTGATGAATAGTCTGAATAATCAGATTCCAAGACTTCTGAACACATAGAAAGTTTCAGCTTTGTGTCAGTTAGAATTTATATACCCAGGCTTCACCATGCTAAAACCCCTTGTCATTGTTGGAGACCTGTATGTGATAGTGCATCTACTAATACTTAGTGTATTCACCCAAAAAAGTGATGTTATTTAAGCTGCCTCTTGCTCTTCTGCAAGCGGTTGACATCATCAGCAGTTTGAGTAAAGAAAGTATAAGCAATCTTAAAGAAAAAGCAGCCTCAACCTTTTGCTAAATTAACATATCCTTTGTGCAGCTGACGTACAGACACAGCTATACAAGCACATAAGTGTATTTTTATACTACATTTTACATATTTATGGCTCAGTGTACAGGGTCAAGTTATTATGCATTTATGGCCAACTTATGTTCATAACAAATTCATTTTAGTGGAACAATGCAAGCATGTTGTATGAAGTGTTGACTCTACTCTCTTCTAAACCAGAGCTCTGCCATTTCAGAAAAGTTATAATATGCAAAATGAGCTTGTAGATATCTCAGTGTAGTTCTAAAACAATCTCAGCTAACCACAACAGCACTGCACCACGCCAAAGACCCAGACTAGACACTAGACACTGTGACACATGGATACCATGCGGTTGCTCTGAGCTAACTGTGCACTATTAGGTGGTACAGACATGCAGAGTGTATTTCAGAAAAGGCCTAATGTCCTCTGTGAAGCTGGCTCCAATCTGTATCCATCTGCACACAGTGAAATGCTATGCACAATTTATGT
The DNA here is from genome assembly GCF_011077185.1 of Oxyura jamaicensis. Taxonomy (NCBI): domain Eukaryota; kingdom Metazoa; phylum Chordata; class Aves; order Anseriformes; family Anatidae; genus Oxyura; species Oxyura jamaicensis. Next base: position 20,697,751 of record NC_048895.1, read on the forward strand.
CCTGTATTGTCAGCATGCCAATCACGAGAAAGTGAGCTACTCCAACATTCTAAAACAGAAGTCTTCAGAAAGCAGATGCAAGCAGGAAGGACATATTTTCTTATTGAAATGTTATGCAATACTTTAACACACAATTGTCCACCTAACTTGCAAAACCTCAAGGTCATCCTCAGTACCAGATATTGTAAGACTTCCTCATAAACCATCAAGCTTTGCAGAAAAGGCATCTGAAGATACCCAAAAAAGGATACATGGGTTTCATCATGTTCTGTACAGATTATTCCATGTAATACAACCAAAAAGAGAGCATGCAGAAAGGCTGGAAATTATTTCTTCCTCTATTTGTGACTTCTGCCTTTTAATTTACAGCACTGTTACACGTTCATAATCCAATTCTGTGAGAAATAACCGGTCCTTTATGGATCTAAGAGCCAAACAAAGTCTAGGAGAAAGCCATCTTCCCAGAGATGTTAACAGCAAAGCTCCTGTGATCGAATGACTCAAGAGCTACTATTACCACATATTAGAGGGGTAGTTTAGAGTAATTAATTGCCCAATTTTTAGGGCTTTTTATTTTTAAGATGGGTATCATTGGTATGTCATAAATGCTAAAATATTTTAATAAAACAAATGTCAAGCACAACACTGAGAAACATTAAGTGGGAGAAAAAAAAGGTAAAAACATCGCTTAACTTCCCTTACTCCTTTTACTAGAAATAAGGTATGTCAACACCTATGGCACTAATGCATTCTGATAGAAATGAAGATGATGATCTATCTCCCAGATCTGCGTCTCTAAAACTACCAGGGTGCTGGTGCTGCTATCTTAATCTTGGGTGGAAGGGATTAGCATTGGAACAGCACTGCCCCACCTCTTCCTTCACCTCCTGAAGCACCTCTGAGAGGGAAGAAGAGACTGGAAGATTAGGGGACATACATTTTCTCCACTTTCAAATTTGTATGGTTCATTCTCTCTCTGTAAACCCTCCAGGGCAAATTTTTAAAAGATGAGGTCCCCCTGAATCAATGCAACTATGTATGACAAATGCAGCTGAATGATACTGACATGTTCTTCACTGGTAGACTCTTCATTAGACATCATCAGTTGCTTGCTGCTAGCCTCTTGTGCTCAGTGGATGGATATGGAAACTAAGGTTTAACCTAGTCTTTAAACTTTTCTGAAAATTATCTTGAAATAATACTGTGTGGTTTAAGTCAACATGATTTATTTTCTTTTATACAATGACCATTCTATTTTGTAACTAGAATTTTATTGCAGCATTTAATATTGTACAGGACTGCTATATTTTGCAACTGAACAGGATTCTGCAAAATAACATTGAGTACTGTATCTACCCATTTCCTCGATGTAGAAATCAGAAATGCTGATTTAAAATTGTGTCATGGTTTGTGGTTCAAATGTACTATAAAAAAAAAGTTTTTATAAATGTATTATTAAAAAAGTTCCAATGAAACATCTGTTCAGTATTCACACCAGTTTGGCTTAAATACACGTCCTCAAATGGCAAGTCTGAGTGAAAACAGACCTTTTTGGCAAACTCAGCTTCTCCCTAATTCCCTCTGAAATAAGTGGCAAATTCTACTTTATTGAGTGCAGAATATTATCCACTAATGCTAAAACACTCTCAATGAACTTAAAAATCTTGCCTTTAATCATCATTTTTTACCCCACTGCATTATGACTGATCTCAGTGACACAAGAACATATTCTAATAGTTCATTAAATAAACAAGTAGATGTCTTTTTAGATTTGAAATGATATTTTTTAAAAGAACTGACAAAAAGCATAAAAGTGAATCATAATAAAATCATAATAACCTTTATTATAGATTCACTCTTATTTGCAACCACTGAAGACTGTTTCTTTTCACTGTTAAATAACTTGGCATTTAAATAGAACTGCAAGCATGAAACAACAGAACTCTACAGCAATTATGAAATAGCAAAAGAATAAAATCTGGATTTCTTTATCTGAATTTTCAAGCCCTTACGAAGACTGCAAAACTGCCTAGGAGGCAGGCAGGATACTACGCTGTAATCACAGTTATTAACACCCATTTGAATTACAGAAGTTAAAGCAAAACCAGACCTATTTTTAAGCATTGTGGTTAACATGGCATAATGATTAAAATTATTATTTTATCTGAATTTCAAAGCATGTATGCTACTGTGCAGAATTACTACAATCCAATTTTCTAAAATATGGATAAAAACAATGGTAGATTAAGTAACAATGGAATAAAAAACGGTAGTAAAACTATTAAAAACATTCAGGCAGTATACAACTTGATCCTTAAGTGTTATTATATATGAAATAAATCAAATTTTAAAAAGCTAAAAAAAATATTGTAATTTGACATGTATCATTTAAATGCATTTTCCAAAGCAAATTAGTGATTTTAATGGGAGAAGGAAGGACACAAGCTTTTGTGGAAAACCTCTCAGTCCCAGAAAGCATGTAAAATTAGACAAAGGTAGTCAGAAACCCCTAAAAGACCATGCTTACAATGACATAGATTTAAGAAGGCATTCAAGTTCAAACAAATCAATGGCCAGAAATACAGTTTGCCTACCTGGTAGTAGAAGAAAAACCGGTAGACTACAAACAAAATCAGTACATTGAAATTATCTTTAAAAAAGTTACTGAAAGGGAATCAAATAAAATTTAAAATGATCTTCACTTTTAACGTTGTGTGAGGTGTGTGCTTGAGAAGCCAAACCTGTGGCTTTTGCTCACACATCAATCCATATGAAGAAAGGAAACCAAGAACAAACTCTCCCAGCACAGAAACCTACACATCTGGTCCAGCATCACTCCAGTTAGTGAGAAGCCTGCCACTTAGCTTGTCACCCCCTGAAGAGGGGCAGGATCATACCCAATGTTTAAAACAACTTCGTATTACTTGCATTGTTTCAACTATAGGGCAGAAGGAAGATATCATCTCAGAATCATTCAATTTTAAAATATTGTTTGAGATATAAATATGCAATAAAGTCTAAGAAATGAAAGATGAATTTTCCACAGAGCAACAGTTGTCTTCAACAGGGTAAACTGCAGGCTGCATTTCTACTGATAATGTTTAAATATATTGCCTTTATACATCTGTTCTTGCATGGCTTTGCTTCTGCTGTGCATTCCACTGAATGGGTAGTAGAGGAAGGCTTTCTTCTAAGCACAATGCTCACTGAAGATAAATGTTCCACAGTACACAGTGCCCCATTGATTATGGAAGTTTCAAAATGGTATTCATGATCTATTGAGTCCATTTTTAATTTCTCATATTTGGTAACACATACCGAAGCAAAAGATTGACACAGGTTCTAAAGAATGTATGAATCTAAAGTTATAAGAGCAAAAGCCCTTGGGGGAAACAAAAGTTCTACTTGTTTTAAACTTCTTTACACAACTGTTCCTGCTTTACAAAACATATTTCCCGTTGAGATTTACAGTACACTACATTTGTATCTATGTGAATGTAATAGAGTTATCCACATTTTTGAGTAGCAGTTGAAAACCAGCATTGCAGAACACTGGCAACCCTAGATTAAGCTAACTATCGTGCCAGAGCAAACAGAAAAAGAACAAGATATGGAAGGCAGGACATGGGAAGTTTTGGAAGAAACAAATAGAGAAGTGCAAAGTTTTCAAAGAGACTGAGCTGCACCAAGATTTATGTGAAATATTTTCACTCTACACTATTGGAAACCTTGACTTGGGAGCAGGGAGGGACGTGAGGGCAGAGGGGTGTTAAAATGAAGAATGCAGCAATAGAGCTTAACCTATTTCTGAACATTTAGAGCCACATTTGATGTAAACTCTCAAGTCATGATATAGTTTAGAACATTAAATGAGAAGTTATGATAACCTTATGAGTTAAAGTTTATGATTAATTCACAGGTAGCTATGACAACATGTGACAGACCTGAATACTCTGAAACCTTCCCAAGTATTGAGGGCAGAAATCAAACAGGGACTTCTTTTGATTAGTTATTAAAATTTTAAATAATGCAAAAAGTCTTACAAGTTTCATAAATACACTCGAGAGACTATCATACTATAGCAGATTCTACGAATACGTGAATTGTTTCAGTTCATACAGATGCTGCAGTATCTGTTCTGTCGAAAGTAGTAAAAGGTCAAAAGAAACAGATAAGACCTTTTATGTGCAATCTTTATTTATCTTTGGTGTTTACATGATAAACATTCTAAATGTTATGCTCACCACATTGCTATGAGGTACAAAACATATTATCTCCATTTGTCAGAAGGTATTAAATGACTTACCTAAAACAACCTGTGGCAGACTATTTCCTGGGTCTCTTGCTCACAGCTAAACTACTTTTTCCTACCTGTAAAGAAAAATGCTCAGGATCACTGATAATTCTGCTCACACTTTCTTGGAGATAGGATCTTATCACCTAAGGAATAAAATAAATCATTTCTTCATTTCTCAAAAAGTCACAAACTCTTGAATTTGGTGCTGCTGGAAAAACAGGAAACTCCCATGAAGAAGAAACCTACAGGGTACTCACTTAGTGCCAATGCCTGACCAAGGGCTGTTCATCCCTAATAGCAGAACTGTACATACTGGGGGATTTTGTAAACTTTTTTTTTTTTTTTTTTTTTTGACATTAATTTTCTCATATACCTCCATCAACCTGACTATATCCACTTCTACAAAATCGTTTATCATGTCCTTTCTTGAATCCCATCTGCCCTCATTAGATTCACAACCACAGTTTAATAAATAGCTTTAAGGGTAACTGCCATCCTCCACCTTGCATAACCTAACGATCTAATGAGAAAATGGTATTTCAAATACATTTCAAATGTATCACGTTTTGTCTAGAATGAAAAAGCCAAACTGCAAGAACCAACTTGACATTCGACTCCGGTTCACACAAAAAGGAAATCCTTATGATTTTGAAGGAGAGAAAGGCACGGAAGAACATTTAAGTCACAGATACTACTCTCATTTGCCTTCTGGAGAGCTCCCACAGAAGAGGGAAGACAACCTCAAATCAGAAATGTAACCCAGCCAAATCCTTATAGCCACAGGAAAGTTGCAATTATAATGTAGCAACAAAACAGCAACTCCTCCAGGCAGAACTAAATCACAAACATCATATTGAGAAACAAAAATCACCCCTCCTTTCCTTCTGCCCTCAGGCTTATAATTAAAGGAAACTCAGAAGAGATCCTCTTTATTTCTATTGCTTGAAAACAAAGAGTCCTGTTGAGTCAGGGAATACATATCTCTTCACTTCCCCCAGAAACTCCTTCTAGTCTCTCCTGAAAATGGATTCCTGACACGGAAGGCAAGGAAATGTAGAAGGCAAGGACAGAGAATGCAATTGAAGATGTTATTTTTAAGCAGATCAAGAGAACTAAGTTATTTTAAGTAGGTGAGCCCTCATGATTCTCTTAAGAATTAAAATACTCCTTTTTTTTTTTTTTTTTTTAAAGTAGATATTTTTAGAGAGAAGAGTAATTAGCAAAAAAAAAAAATGAGGAGGAGCCTTAATCATCATGGAACTTCAAAACAGCTGTTAATTATTGCCTGCAGGAAAGCAAAATGCTAACAGGAAGAATAATAACAAAAATAAGTACCAAATTTATGCTTCTGTTGAATCCACGCTTTCTGGTGTCCAGAGTTAAAAATTAAGCTCATGGCTTTTTGGAGGCACTCAGTTGGTCTACTTGGACAGCTCTGTGGAAGTGTTCTCCAGCTGCTGACTGGGCACCTCTGTCCTTTAGCTGGTGGGAGCCAGCCCTCATACCTGGTGGCTGCCTGGGTTCATCCCAGTAACTGCCACAGGACTCAGCGTACAGAGCAAATGTGTCACATTTGGGGATGCGAATGAATAGGATCCACAGATCATGGCAGTTCTGCTACCGAGGACATTTGTTATGCAAGATGTGCACGTAGGCTGATTCTGCTCGGTACTCACGGACTTCCAGGAAGGTGGCTTCTGGTAAGATTGCAGCAGGCTGCCTGAAAGCTGCACAGGGCAAATGGAAAAGTCCAGGAAAAGTTCATTTCAAAGCACAGGGCTTTTTCTAGGACAAAGTCATTATTTAACTCTTTTCTGGAGAGGTTCTAGAAATAGGATAGTACATCCCTGACTGTGATGCGCTATCAGCATGGATTTTCTTTCGGAGTTACAAGAAGCTTTGCAGTGATATTCTGGCAGCTCATTTGAAAGACTATTTCCTTGTTGGCATACAGTCATCCAAATAATGGTGAGGCAAGCATTGTAAATGTCCCCTTCGGAGTAGCTGCAGAGTTAGCTGCACAACTGACAATACATCCTGGGGCTGTTTTCTTGCACTTAGAGTGACTAATTGTGCAAGTGTATGGATATTGGTCTAAACACCATTCTGTTTGATAGGTATGTTTGTAGTAGCGTGTAATCAGACACTGCTTAATGGAAAACTAGCAGCTCGTTTCTCCCACAGAAAGTGGTGAAGCAATCCAGGTTTTTGATGGAGAACAGCTTTATCACCTAAATTTTAAGAATAGCACAATTTGTTGTCTCCACTTTTTTTTGTTGTTGTTATTACTATTATTATTAAGAAAAAGGAGGAAAAAAAAAAAAAAAAGGAAGGCTTGGATGCCTGAAGGCTTTATTCACTTTTCCTCTGTCACACTGAGCAGATCTAAGAACAGATCATCAGCCTCTTTAAAAGCATAACTTTCCTTAGCATTCTCTGCGACAGCAGGATTTGGCTCAAGTCTACGCTGCGCTATCACTGTGCCACAAAAAGCTCTTCAAGTTGGATGTGCAGCCTCTACAAGTGTGCTGCTGTAACAAATGAAGACTGAAAGGGATCATCAGCAACTGTTCTTCAACCTTTTCTAACATGCAGACACATGAAGAGCTGAATCTCTGCTTTCTTCAGTTTTTCAGTCAAGACTTTGGCTAAGCCTATCCAAAAATACTTGAAGATCATCTCAATTGAAGTACTTGGTTAAACTGTTGGTCACATCAGTCATATACAGACAGAAGTTGGAACACTCGTTTTGCCTTCAGGCAATTTTAACGTACTTCCCAGCACTTTTAAGACGCGTCTGTTGGTGCTTACTGCATGACTCTTGGAGAATCCGCCGAGGTCTGTTACCTGGTCCCTTTGCCTCAGCCACTAATGGACCAAAAGCTGATGGTGTGGTTTGGGTGCCGTCGTGCCACTAAAGGTGCTTCCTGCCTGGTCTACCTACAGAAGGCAACAGCCCTGGGACAGACCTATGCTTACTGACTTCGGTGGACAAATTCCCCAAAAAACACACTCAGAAGGGACCGAGGAGCCAGCATCACAGTAACACCCATTTTGAAACACTGCGGGGCCGCTCCTTAGAGGGGCTTCTGCGCCGGATTAGCAGCCAGGCAGAGCAGGGCAGGACCCGCAGCGCTGCCAGCGGCGTATCTGAGGCGGAGCCGGGCACAAGCGGCGCCCAGCAGGGTGTCGGTGCGGGAACCGCTGCCGGGGGAGGCCGGGCCGCAGCAGGCCCCACGGGCCCTGTCCCGGTTGCTAGGCAACGCGGGCGGCCATGTAAACACCGCGGCGCACGTGACGTGACGCAGCGCGCACGCCGCGGCGACCTCCCCGCCCGCATTACGTCACCCCTCCCGCTCCCAGCAGCGCCTATAAATAACCCGCCGGGCCCGCGCGTGCGCAGAGCAGCCTTGGGGGGGGGGGCTGCCGCCCGGGCGCGAGCCCAAGCCGTGACGACACGGCCGAGGCCACGCCCCCCGGCCTCACCTTCTATTTTTATTCCTTTGTTTCAAGTCCCCCGCCCCGCCCCGCCCCGCGCGCCGCGGGAGGACGGCATGACGCCATCCGCTTCCCGGAACGGTGACGCGGCCGCGCCGGGGGGGGGGGAGGGGGCGGCCTTAAAGGGGCAGCGCCCCTGACGGACGGGCGCAGATGGGGGCGTCCCGGGGCCGGGGTCTGCGGTTCGGGTCCCTGGGCCCCGGTGCTGCTGCGGGCCCTCGGTCAAATCGGGGGTGGGGGAGTGGGGCAGGGGTGGTGTCGTCCCGCAGAGTAACGCTTCTGCCCTCTGGAGAAAGAGTAGTAACAATGAAAATGAAAATAATAATAAATGTTAATCAATATTAATTAACAAAGCCTTAATTTGCCTTCGCGTGGCCTATCTCGCTCGCTCCGTGCCCCCCGCCAGAGCTGCCGGGTGCTGGCCGAGCGGCAGGTAGCGCCGGCCGAGGTGCCCCGCTCCGCGCCCCGCCGCCTGCCGGCCCCCGGAGCTCGGCCCGGCAGCGGGGGCGAGCCGCGCTCCGGCGGCTTTTGTGCCGGGTGGCCCCGTCCCGGGGTGCGCCGGGGGCCGCTCGGTGCCACCACGCCAGCAGCCGCCCCGGGGGGGACGTACGGCCGATCAGCTCGCGGGCGGCAGCTCGTAGCGATGGCAATCGAACAAAGCACGCGCCGCGGCGGGGGCTCGAGCACAAGTGTCAAAAGCTGCCGACGTGCGCGGGACAGCCGAGCAGTTTTCCCGGGAAAGCGGCCCTTTAAAAAGCCGGCGTTTGGCATCCTGGCTCCTACAGATCCGCAGGCAGCCCGTGCTCCCACCCTCCGCGTGCCGGCAGACCCGAGCGTGACCGTCACGGAAGCTTCCTCGTGAGTCACGACCACGGTTTCACACCGCTGGCTGGATGGAAGCTGTTTTCCCCCCGAGCCCCCCAGCCGGCTTCCCCGTGCCGACAGCAGCGCCCAGAAACCGGCGCTAGGTGCAGCTCTGATGGGTCCCTGTTCGTTCCTCTGTGACTCATTTGACATTAACATAATTACGCTACCAAAGTGATTTTCAAACCATGAGTAATGCACAATACTAGAGAGAATGTTTACAAGACACCGAGGCATATCAGCTCGCTGAAGTAACCAGCTGCTGATAACAGCTGAAGTAACCTGGGGGAATTAAAACCTCCTACGGCACAGTGAGCCTCATTCGGGGCTCGCTGTCCTGTACCACCCGGAGCTAGGTCGCGTGCTGTGAAGAAGGATCCAGAACCAGCACTGCACTGTAGCGGGGATAAGACTGAGCCCGGGGGTAGTTCACGTGAGTCTTCATGGTTTTCTTCCCACTTGAATATTTATGGAAAAGTCGTGCTCGAATGAGAGCAGTGGTCTGCTAAAGTGGCTGTATTTACCGGGGTTCATTTCAAAACGCAAGTGACGCGCATCCTCTGGGCCAGGGAAACAGGGTCAAAACGAAACAACAACAAAAACTGTGAGGTCATCTTGCAAATATTTTGAACCTTGTGCCTGTGAAAAACTTGAAAAAAAATAAAAACTAAGAATAAGGCAAAGCTGAGTGCTGTTACCATGATGAAATCTCTTTCCTTTCTGATAGAAATGACTGAAGGATAGTGATAATGGTACAGAGAAGAATTATAATGAATATGTTCTGTATAAATACCAGAACAGGTATCTATAAAATGCATAAGCCAGAAGAAAAAAAATATAAAAATGAACGAAAATCTTAGTGGTGACTATTTGTTTCAAGTGTTACATGGAGTCACCATGCCTGGGGGAATTTAAGGAAAGGTTGGACGTGGTGCTTAGGGACGGGGTTTAGTGGTGACATTGGTGGTAGGGTGATGGTTGGACCGGATGATCTTGAAGGTCTTTTCCAACCTTTATGATTCTATGGAATTTTCAGAATTGACTAAATTCTAAAGTTTTTTTTTTTTTTAATAGTTTGAGAAACATTTTTTCTTTCTTTTTTCCTTTTTTTTTTTTTTTTTTTTTTTTTTTTGTTTTTTTATTATTTTCAATGAAACTGGGGCATTTGCTACTTAGATGTTTGTCTACTTTGGCTGGGTGTCCTGCAGGTGAGGCCTTATTCAGCAATGTACTGAGTACCCACAGGTTCACTGGTTTCATAAGAGCTGAGTACACTTGGTTTCTCCGAGGACTGGTCTCGGAAGGTAGAAGTCCAATTCTGAAAGATCAATGTACATTAACTACAAGTTCATAGAGTACTAGAAGTGAAAATAATCAGTCAACAACTTTCCTGTAAAATACCACAGTGGGAAACAGTGAAATACGAGCAGTATGTGCTGGTAGCAGAACTGTTGGTAGAAAGTATGTTTTCCAAGAGGCATATTCCAGGGATTCAGAAAAATTCCAATCACACCCTCTATTTTAATTCACTTGAAAAACTGCTGAGACCAGACACTTGCCATGCTTGAATTACCATCAGTGACTCTTAGAGCTGGATGAGTACCAGAACTGGTTAAAAGAAAACAGTTGTACCTGGCTGGGGAAGGCTGGAGGAGAGAAAAGGTTTGTCACAGTAACTTGCATTGACAGTGCTACCTTGCTGTTTCCAGGGGAGTAAGACTTGGAGACTTCATTAATGTGTACAAATATCCGAGGGGAGAATGTCGAGAGGATGCCGTTCTCTCTTCAGTTGTGCCCAGCGACAGGACGAGGCAAGGGGCGCACAAACTGAAGCACAGGAGGCCCGGGCTCAATACGAGGGGGCATTTCTTTACTGGGAGGGTGACAGAGCACAGGAACAGGTTGCCTAGAGAGGCTGTGGGGTCTCCTTCTCTGGAGATACCCCAAACCTGCCTGGATCCATCCTGTGCAATGTGCTGTAGGTGATCTTGCTTGGCAGGGGGCTAGACTGGGTGATCTTCAGAGGTCCCTGCCGAGTCTCTGATTTCAGTTTTCTCTGCGATGGATTTCATACTGCATGACCATGGGCAAACCCTAGCTCTGCTCATTCAGCTTCCCTGCTTTCGACTTGCTCGGAGATTTATGGTATGCTTTGCTTAGGTGACCGTGAATGGCAACTACTACTACAATGAGCAGCATGAATGGATTTAATATGTTGGTAAAATTACCAAGCAGAAAACGAAGCAAACACACACATAGAATGATCCAAGCACCATCAAAATAAATAATTTACTGTAGCACAACTTTGTAGTCATAAAATTTCTCTTATTTGCTCTAAGCTCATCCAAGCTTGTAGTTTATAACTACAGATACCAACCGCTATAGCTTGATATGCCGCTGTGTGGACCTGTCAGCTGGGTTCACATTTTTTTTTCACTGATTTTAATTACCAATATTCCTAACTACCAAAACTCACCTCGCAGCTCAGATTGTGAAAACATATACTGTTATCCTGTATTATAGGTTTGTGTCGTGCTTTTCCTTATAATAATAGGACAAGTTTGCAAAACAGTTGTGTTCAGCCCAGTACCTACCTGGAGTCCCCTAATCATGCACTCCTGAAAGCAGTACCTCTGCAATGCTCTGTGCTCCCAGCTCCTGCTTTGCTACCTGGCCCTTGAGAAGTTTTACTCTTCCCATGATTTTTAGGGTAGCTGCACGCCATGCCCCCTGCCGCTGTCTGCCTTTTCCCTTCATGGAGAAACTAGCATTTATTTGTAACGTTTATTTAACATTCTGCAGCGCCATACAGCCTGTGCAAATTCCAAGTTTTTAACCTTTGTTCCTTATCGAAGCTTTGCAAATTAACTTAAAATAGCAGAATGAAATGGGCAGTGAGGGGCGTTTGCTGGAAGTAACTGATAAAATCTTGTGAGCACAGCTTGCCCTTACTGGTTGGTTGGGTTTTGTTGTTGTTAGCTTGTTTTTTAAGCCATGCTCACTAGCAAGGTATTCACAGACAGTACTTCAGTATAGAAAATCATTATCGTTTTAGAAAGCAAATAGAAGTAAACAGATCTGTCGAGATTGGGCTTGTTTTCTGAATGTGAGAAAAATTAACTCAACTGAATTTTTGGCCTTTACAGAGCACAGAGATCTTGTAAGAAGGCCCAACGCTTTCTAAACTAGAAATAGCTATCTATTTTATGCCTAATTAACAGCAGAAGATGAATTAGGACTGCATATCCATGCCGTCAGCAGTAAAAAGAAAAATCTCATCCCGTTCTTTGCCCTCGGCCTGGAGGGAGGCTGGGCAGGGGGCTGCTGCGTCCCATCAGGGGACGGCCAGGCCACCGCAAGCACCCTCCAAGGGATGTGGGAGCCTGGCTGCTAGCGCTGGAGCAACACCGTGGCAAACGAAAACAGCCGAGCTGGGAGCGTGAGCCCTGTTAGGAAATACCCGGGAAATCCTGGGATGAACTGCAAATATTTTTGTGTGCAGTGGCGATCGCTCCCCGGCGCATGTGTACGGGTTGGCAGGTGCTGAGTTAGCAAGGACGACGGGCGGCTGTTTCGGCGTGGAGCCACCCAGCCTTTTGGGGCCTGCGGGCTGGAAAGATGAGAGCTGGTCGGGGAGGGCTCCAGGCCTTCGGTGTGGGGCAGGGCAGGGGTTGATGTGCCTCCGTGGAGAGATCGAGGCTGCAGGAAACTCCCTGAAGTCAATAAATATTGAAACTGTTCCGCTAAGGGAGGGGAAACCCCTGCACTGGGGGGAAATGCCACTGTAGAACAGAATTTTCACATTTGTTTATTTATTTTTCTTCCTTTAGCACTCCCTCTAAGGGTTTCTTCCACCGGGTTGGGTGTCAGGTCCCCAATATGAGTCTTAGTACTGATACTCCAGAAAGACTTCAGGGAGCTTTACTATTACCATGCTGTTACCTCTGACATTGGAAAGGCGTTGGAGTGTGAACATCTCCTTAGGACGTAGAGGTACAGTGCATAGGCTCAACAACAGAAAATAGATGCGGATTTTGTGAAGAGATCCCTGATTTCCTTCTTCCTGCATGGTTTCTGGGAAAGCCGAGCTTCCAACAGGATGTTTGGAATTACAATTACAAAAATGTTTGTAATATATATAAATATAACAGTTAAAATATTTGCTAGACACGGATTTATTTTTATAATTTTTTTCATCTAATGACTTCCCTTAGAAAACTCATACCAGTCTTAATGCTGAAAAACTAGACATTGAATTTTCTTCTATATTAAAGCCCTGACCTGTTAACACCTATGCCTGTGCTTAAATTTAAACATATGAGTAGTACTGGACCCACTGGGATTACATGCACGATTAAAACTAAGCATGCGTGGAAGTGTTTCAAGGTCAGGATTTTCAAATTCTTTCACTCGTTTAGGGTTTAAAAAACCAAAACCACTAAGCACACATTCGTGTAATAAAATTTTAAGGGACTCACTGGATTGTAGTTTATAGGCAAAGTATCTTATGGAACAACTGAGTATCAGGCTAAACAAAATGAAACACTCAGCCACTACGATCACCTGCCTGCGTGGCTGTGTTTTCTGGTAGGAAGGAGAAATCCTTACTTTAGTGTCTTGAGCTGGGATGAATATTGCACCAAGACGATCCTGTTGTTATTTTAGAGTAAGGCGGCATGATTCAGAAAATATAGGACTTTTTAAATATGTTCATTTTTATATAAACATGACTTTGCTCCCAGAAAAATTCAAAACTAAAAAGTATTTTACTTTGGGATGGAAATATGCTTTGTGTATACAAGATGTACTAAACCTTGCTAAATCACTCATAAAAAATGTTCACAAGATGGTCCTGTCAAATTACAAGTCCAAATTAGATGGTTACGGGGGTGTTGAGACTTTCTCCTGTCTAAACATTTTCCCACTGCTTTCTAAAAGAGACTTGTCCCTGGTGGTGGTGCACTTGTATCATGACAGGATAAAACAAAGTGGTTTTTCATGCTTTGTTAATAATTGCTGTCCTTACTGTAAATGTAAGCGTATTGAAGAGCTTCAGGATCCAACTGAGTTTCTGTAAAATCTAAGCCACCCAAAATTTGGTCACAGCAATTAGCTAACTTCTAGGTCCCGTCTTATGCACGGATATAGAGGGAGCTTTACCCTTGTCTGAAAGGCTTCAGCCCCTTGAAGTTTCAGTCGTATTTCTTTTGATCTAAGAGACTGCCCAACCTAGCAGGCTGGAGATAGGGAGAAGAGCGCTGTCTGTGCTTGCTGCTCCCTGTGCAGCCATTCCCTCCCACAGCACAGGATAAGTGTGACCAGAAAGCAGACATCCTGAAGGATTGAGGGGAGGGTTTTGTCTCAGGAACCCACAGCACACAGTCCTGAGGAAGACCTCCAGCTGGGCAGCAGGGGTATTTGAGCACCCGTGCAGAAATTAAATGTCGAGGAGCATGAAACGTGAAGGCTGCTGACTACAGCACATATGGTATCTGGAGCTTGGGATTTGCTGTCTAGGTTACTACAGCTTGTCCACTTTAAAGTTACCATCCTAAGCCATCGCAGAAGAGTTTGAAAAGGGAGAGGATCCTGATTCTCCTGTAGCCGATATTCTCTGTGGGCTCATTTGCCCCAAAAGCCTCTCAGGAGAAACCCACAGAAAGGCTATTTCCAATTTAAAACAAACAAGCTATAAATGTTCTAGTAAAAGGAAAGGTTGTCTACAGGGTGAGCTTTGAGGTGTGCTCCAAAAATATGTTGCTGACCTCTCACTTGACACAATCTGTTTCCCTACTAGACTGTAATATAATTAGTGCCTGCTCTAACCCTGCTGCCAGTTTAATGCTTACATCAATGGAAATGTGGCCACGCAGACTGCAGTTAGAAAAAAGATATACATGCAGCGTCCTAAAATAATCAGTGTTGTAGTAGACAGAGGGATAGCCCAGAGAGAATACTTAGGATTCTCATACTTTGCAAGGTATCTAGTTGCCTTATTATATAGATGTAAATGGCTCTTAGGCTGTTAGGTCTTTGAGAAGTTGGCCTCGAGGCTCATTTCTCTTCTCCTTGGTGCAGATGAAGTGCAGCCAAACTGAAGTCAGTGAAGTCAGGCTGGGCGGTGAAAGGAGACTTAGGACCGAAATGAACTGCGAAAAAGAGCTGAGCATAAACGTTCTTGTACCAAGCAAAGGGGGAAATAGGTGGTGACTGCGCTGGTAGGTGATAAGTGCTGACAGTCACCACGATGGTAATAGCTGATGACCATTAATTAGTTCATTTGGTCAGATCCCATGTGTGTTGCAGGCCACTAAATTTCACCCAACAGCCTTTCTGATGAGCTCTGGGAGACATGTAACAGGAGCTGTGAGAGACACGGACAGGTCTTGGACTGGGGTGATAGAAAAAGGGTGATTATAGCATCCTCCCCCCGCCCCCGGTTTGGTAAGCAGTCCATTTGGGACAGGCACATTTAAAAGTAAGTACAATTCAAGGAATAGATTATGTAGAGGAGTCAACGGATATTAAAGTTCTCCTGATACGCAGTTCACGAGGATGGGTTTTGAGAGGAGGGCCATGGCTCTGTCCTGCTGATACCTGTGGTAGGAACATGACGGAGAAGAAACCGTGGGAGCGTGCAGCCTCTTCACCCCCTTCGTGTCTGCGTCTAAAACATTGGTGCAACCAGTGTAACAGAAAACCTGGGAAGTAAAGGAAGAATCCTAAAATGATCCTGGATAAAATACTGCTTTCAAGGGCACAATTTTTCAACAGAAAAAGAATAAACCAGGACTGTGCTGAAAAATAGTGAAGCAGCCCTGGTCTGGCTGCCCACTCTTTCCACTTGTCAGTCACCTCCCTAGGAGCCCGGCTGCAGCCAGGAATGCTGCTTTTACAACGTGGACAATGGGCATTTTGGAAAGGAAAAAGGGCAGCGTGTAAAAATATATTCTAGTTGGTGATGAAACCTACAAATGCTCAGACGTCTGTATGGATATTTTGAAGATACACGGCATTCATGGGAAAAAAAAAAAAAAAAAAACAAAACCATATTATTGTGACCTGTAATAATTGTAAACCAAAAACCAAGTTAGAGTGCATTTAACCCCCCCACGCACCCTGCAAAGAAAACAGTGTGCACATCACACTTGCTTTGAAAGCCTTTTTTCATTTCCAGCACTCTCAGCCTAAGATGTGGCTGATTTACAGCATGAGTTCAAGAGATTGCACAGGCTAGTAAGGAAATTTTTGAGAAAACTTTGAAGCCCAAACACCCACTTCTGCATAAATTGCAAATCAGCTGTAAAACAACTGACAGATTTAAATTTTGCCTGCTAGTTTGGATACTCTCTTTACTTCATGTATATACTTTAAAAACAAAATAAAACATCATAAAGAAAATATGAAACTAAACCATCCCAAGCTAAATCCTTGGGTGGTGAAAGGAGAGCAGCTATGCCAGTTTCTGTCTGGGGGTAGTTCATGGTTTTCGGTAATCTCATACCTCCAGTTTCTGCTGCAGCCAAGAAGCTGATGATTTATCTAACTGGATAAAGTGAAGTAATGTATAAATGGCAGTAAAAGATGCAGCCTTGCCAAAGCCAGGAAGCATTTGAGCCTAATTTATGATTTCCAAACAAGTCATAGGACTGATCCTATAATCTCAACTTGAGCAACACTGAAGCAAAGCTATAAATCCAGGTTGGAAGGCCAGGCTGAGCCGTGGGTTGACTGATATCTGCCCATGCCACAACACAGCTGTTGTTTGGAAGTGTGCTAATGAAACATTTCACAAAGTTTCCGATATGGGGGAACACCTTGCGTTGTGCAAGGGCAAGAAATGACTCTGCAGTGGTAAGGGAACTGCTTTCTTCTCCAGAACATAACAGGCATCTGCATAGTTAAAATGGGATGGTAAACCATGTTTTACTTGATCAGCTTTCACTTATGGGAAGAATTGATAAATTTCAATATACTAGAACTACACTTTCCCCTTAAGCAAAACAGAGCCCTTAAAAATGGTAGATCCTTCCCTTAATGTGGAGCAATAGAGTATTGAATTCCTGTACAGAACACAGTGAAAGTCGCAGTGAAATCTGCTGAATACTCCTAACAGCTCTTTCCATGAGTATTTTGTTTTTATGTCTTTACTCTCATGGTGATTGATGGCTGATTGCATATCACAGTTTATTTTCGACATAGAAGGGGAGCATAGTAGTTTTTGTTAACTGTGTCCTTACGGTTTTAAACTATCACGTATGCTCATGTGTAAAGAATCTATAAACATCCTTCAATAGTTATCTGCAAAAGCAAGCAGACTCCTGACCTGATAATCAGCAATTCTGGAGAAGCAGCCCTCTCCCAGTACAGTTCTAGTCTTGCAAAAATAATTGGGGCTGACCTTGCACTGAACTTCACAGGAGTTGTATCAGAGAAGAAAACTCCTACACTGGTTCTTAAAGGTCATGATAAGTCCTAGAATTAAAATAAATAAATAAATAAATAAAAAGTCTATTCTAACCAGCTACATGTGTACCTGGTAGAGTTTAATTTCACAGGACAGCTTTCTTTCTCCAGAAAACACTAACAAAATGCTCTCGCATGTACCAACCAATATTCAGCAATATTCAGCTTCAGCTCTGTTAGGTAGGATTTTCTTTGATTTTTCCCAGTCCTTTAAACTACAGCATAAGTTAGGTCTTTTTACACGTGCTCGTAGAAATTATGATTTGAGTAGTCCCTTGAAGCACTGACATACAGAAAATACAGTAAAGTTATAAGGCACAGACTATCTAGTTTAAAAGAATATATACCTTAGAAAATCAGCCACTTCATCTCATTCCTTTAAAACAGTCTAATAACTCCATCAGATTTCTAAGTCTGCCTCATTCTTACATTTGCTCGTAAGCTGTGAAAAGCCCGAGATGGTTCCATAGAAGGCTGTGGAACAAAACCCATTAACAATAAATAGTAACTCATACGGTACTGATCAGAAGCAACCAAAGAAAAAAAAAAAAAAAAAAAAAAAAAAAAACAAAAGAAAAAAAAATTGTCCTGCCATTGGCCTGATGAAGTTTTTTGGTTTTCTCCTCTTTTCTTTTAGTTTGCAAAACCTGCTTATATGCAACAGCTCTTTGACCTCCCAGTTCTGGCCTCTGTAGTCCCGCTACTGGTGCCTAGGGTCCAGTCCCATTCCTACTTTTACTGCTCTTTCTTATTTGCTGCAGTGGGAGTTTAATTGGTACAAATAAAGCAGAGAAGGTCCTTTTATTTTCCTTCTTTATATTTTACATTTTCACAATGCGTAGCAGTAAAAATGCCTGATGGGAAAGGCATTTCCTGTCAGTAAATGACAAGCTGAGCACAGATACGGGGATGAAAACTCTTCCAAGTCATTATTAAAGTACCAGAAAAAGCTTTTCTTACCAGTCATCATTGCTTATACGCGACACGCATTAGCTATTCCTGCTACTGCAGTAAGACGCACTTCAAGGTGGAAGGCTTCCAAGAAGGCTTCAGTCGGCAAGCCGTGGCTTCAGATGCACGGGAGTTTATCTGAGCATGTGGGGCTGTGCATGCAAACGGGCGGATACCGGTCCTCTGCATTCATATTTAAGTGCAGGAAGTGTTTAATTCTAAATAACTTTCTGAAAAAGTAATTTTAAATGATTTGGTACATCCCCGATGTATTAGAGTGAAAATGAGTAATGAAAAGAAAGTTTACCTTAGAGATGTTTATACAATATAGCACAGCTTATTTATGAGTGACGAGGCACTCCTCTAACATCCCCTAGTCATCCAGAGTTTAGTGTTAACAGGTGGACAAAACGTTCTGCTTTTGTCTTCTATGGCTCTTTAAAGTTACTGGGTTTCTGTTTATTTTGGTAGTTCAGCATCTCCTCAGATTTTATACCTTTTTGGTTTTAGAAGAGTAATAGAAATTACTATACTTATACAAAGACTTGTAAATGAATCCATCTGCCCATACATATAAGAAAATGGCCAGAATAATGACCTTGGTAAAAGACCACAAGATTATACCTTGTCAGATATTGTCATCCCGCGTGTGTTGGAAAAAATGTATTACTGTAGGAATGTCATATTATTTATAAAGGCTATTTTATGTCTTCACTAAACAGCAACTCCTAGGTTAAGCAGAGCTTTTGGACAGGGCCTGTTCAGCCGTGTATTTAATTACTGTGCTGGATCTGGGCTTCAATTTGATGGTCGAAAAATTGTTGTCCTTTTTAGAGCTCTATATAAATCTCTCACTTGCGACAAAAACACACCCAGAATCTTTATTGCTGCTAAATGCTACTGCTACACACAGTAAGAATAGATAATAATGCCTCTAGAGAACGTCCAGCAACAAAAGACCAAGGTCTGATGGCACATTGAAGTGCTAATTAAAATTAGACATAAAAATAAAGTACATCAGCCTCGTCTATGATGTCTATTTGTGACTCCCAGCTACTTCACCCTAGAATGTAAATGCCATTATCCATTTCAGCAGTCTGGGAAGAAAAACCAAAGGAAGGCAGCAAAGTTATCCGAAATCCCAAGGACAGGGAATAGGAAGGGCCCCCTCACTTCCTGACTCCCAGATCTGTGAGCAGCACTGTCGTAATCTGCCGTGTTAATAATTACTTCCAACGTAGAAGGACGAAAGAACAGTACCGCAGAAGGAAGTTGGGCATGATGCAAATGAATGTCACCATGCTTGGCTGGAAGAGATGGGGCAGGAAACCCCATCTGTGCACTTGAGTTCCCTGCGCAGTAAATGTGAGTACGGTCCTACAGCCTGGGATTCAGGGCCACCAGTGCCCCTGTGAGCCGACCAGAAGTACCTCAGCCCGGCGGTGTCTGAAATCCCAGCTCTCTCACGTACTGCCTAGCTCACAGCTCGAAGTTAAGCATCGCTGCGATCGGGGCACTCATGGCCCCAGATTCCCCTTTTGAGCTCTGACTCATTCAGGGACTGAGTTAGTCTTTTATTAAAACCTCAACAGTGAGAGCCTTGGTCTGGAGGGTGTGATCTGAGTGTGGTTCTCACCTCTCGCTAAGAGGGATGAAATTCATGCCCCCTCTCTCTGAGGAGAAATGATCTAACCACAGAACGACAAGCTGCGCTGCTTGGGGAGTCTTACTCCCAGCTCCTGAAGCTGTCTTATCGTGAGGCTGCGAGCCTGTTAGACACCAAACCAGGTGGTGCCCGACTTTACAGCCCCATGGTGAGGACATGCCCCAGGACAAAGGGCATCTCGCAGCCTGTGCTTCTCTCCGTGTAATAATTTTGCTTCAGAGAGACACTGGACAAAATCCGGGCCCTACCCATCTGTGGGCAGCATCCCCCGATGGATCGGTGGCCCCGTGGGTATCCCGGTTGGGTGCAGAGGTGGCCTCGCACACAGCCTCCCTTGCCCACAGAGCAGAGTCAGGGTTCGGGCTAGGTGCGAGCCCCAGCGTTTGCAATAAAGGTAGCCTCATTTTTAAACTGCGGGCTACTCTTGGTTTCATTTTACTTACACTTTGTTCTTATTATCTGGGCGAGTTACCGTGCGGCCGATGCCAAAAAATGAAACAGCAAAGATAAGAGGTTGAAAGTTAAGATCATTCATGTGTTCTTCTCATGGCAAGTCACGTGTAAAGTAGGTGAGAGGACAAAAGATAAGCAGAGGGAAAGCTGCAATGGCAGCCTTGGTTTTGAATCTACTGGAGATTGCAAATCTGTCATATATTGTTCTTGTTTGAAATGTAAATATGTTAAATTAATGTGATTAATACTTAATAATTAGAAATGTGTATTTGTCATTGCTACAGTCAGTTGCAAATTACATAGCAGGCGGATGAGAAGTGCTATTATATGTATCATTAATGACATTGATACCCAAAATATTCTTTATACATGTACAGTTCCAGGTGCAATCCACGCAAACAGGTAATTTTTATAGTGTGTGTCTATTTGTGTGAAGCAGCATGGTGATTCCATAATTTATCAGAAATATTTGTAACTCATCACAGTAAAAATACAGATATTCTTGTGCTCTCTTTCTCTCACCCTCTGTGTATACCTGCTGTACTGTGAGAACCCAAACCATGATTGCATTAGTCCACTAAAGTGACATACACGTCTTCAGCAAATAGTTTCTGAGCATTACTTTTAAGCATTTCAACAGCAGAGTTTAGAACGCTAAGATCCAGTGTGACTAAGTGCTGATTTTTCTTAGTCACTTGGAGCTAAATTTATCTCTCAGTGAAGTCAACGGGAATCTTTCCATTGACTTCAGTAACAGTTAGATCAGGTCTTCAGTACTTCAATCGGTTAACATTTTTTTACACATACAGCCGCTGATGAAGTTCAGTGTGAATCTCTAACTGGTCTCAAACAAAAACCTGGTGTGTGTTTACAAGATGGAAGGGATGGGGAGGGGAAGGTGGAGGGGAGGATCTGAGGAGACAGAACTTTGATTGATGTAAACTGGATGGGACAGAAAGGGCACAATAAAGAGGACATGATTTACACTTACCTGGAAAGCAATCAGTATATCTCACCTGTTATTTTGGTTGTTCGGTAGAGCTAGTGATTCTGCTTTATTCAGTGTATTTTAAGATATGATTCTTTCATATGTGGGATCTCAAATGTGGGATGTCTTTTCTTTCTTGGTTGCTACCTGGATGTATCTAAACAGACTGAAGAATGTAATTGCAGGCTATTGTGCTGAGCCAGCTCCTGTACAAAGTCCACCTGATAAAGACACCTTGAAAGTCTTCAGCAAAAGGGAACTATAGATACACTTGTCTGAGCTAGAGCCAGTGCCCTGTCTCAGCTGGAGCGAAGGGATATCTGCAGAACTTGCCCCCAGACACTCCCAGAGCACAGCATTTGGTAATGACCGGCGCCATTCTGGAGCACCTGTTTTAAACTAAAGTTCCATGGAAGTTCATGGTAATTCGGGGCATTAAAGTTCATGGCAATTGTTGCACTCTCTGGTAATTTAATTATCACTGGCTCCGTCTTATCGGTGGAGCAACAAAAAAACAAAATGACAGAAAGTGAAAGAGAAAATCAAAATGACTCATTTAAGCTTAGGAAGCTGCCAAGGCAAAAGCAGAAGGACCAACAGGAGAAAATCTCTGGAAAAGGGGAAGGGGAAGGGAGATGACAGAATCCAGGGATACAGGGATGGAAAAGAGAGAAGTGAGAGGAAGAGAAGCAGGGAAGTGGCAAAAGGAAAGGAGAAGCTGCTGGTTTAATGAAACGGGAAAGGGGGCTGCTGCTGAAACAAAGCAAAAGAGTGTAGGAAACAGGAGTGTCCAAAAAGGAGGCAGAAAACAAACAAAAACATCAGAGAATAAATATATTTAGAGGGAATATCAGGTGGTGATGGAAACAGGCAACAAGAAAATAAAAGAAATGTAAGCTGAGGAGAAAAAAGCAAGGAGCAAATTACTTTTGTCTTCAGTGTTAAAGAATACAAGAAGTAAAAATTGTGCAATTATTAGCAGCTAATTTCCCATTGCAAGACAAACACCCATCCACCTGAGTGGTATTAAATATAAGACGGTAACATCATTTGCCATGCAACCTATTGGAGCATCTGTCCTCTACCTCCGTGGTTTTTAACTCATTTCAATTTTTGGACCTCTTACCCTGATAGAAATCCAAACCTTCTGTGGTGAATTTTATCCTTGCTGGCTTGGGCTTTTTTTCTTTTTTCTTTTTTCAGTCACTTGTTGAGGAAACTCTTGGATGTAGCCCACAGATCCCCAAGGGGTCCCCAGACTACAGCTGAAAATGCCTGGACTGGCAGGAAATGACTGATGCTACCTCTGCTGCAGTTTGGTCCCTTAGTCCAAGCAGCAGCAATATAAACCTTGGGAAAAAACTGTCTCAAGTTTCAGCTCTGTAGTTAGTCCAATTCGATGTGAAAATTATCTCAAAAATAGTGCATGTTTTGGGTAACAGAGGAGTCTTACCAAATTAAATTGTACCACACAACAAAGAATAAAAAAAAAATAAAAAATCCATGGTGAAAGCTAATTCTCATCCTATATATATATATATACAGAATACCTTTTGTGGGCAGTCAAAAAGTTCAGGAAAGCTCTTTCTCAGATGTGTACCATGAAGGGAGAAATCAGACCCATCAGGTTTACACTAATTTCAAGACTTCATATGATTAAAACCACAAAGCACACAGAGATGGGTTTCACTCAGGATATCACTGCACATTTTATTTATTTGCATCTCATATTTTAACCAGACCAAGCAGGGTTTAATGGAACTGCATGATCATAAAACACCATAAGATCTGGATGGGACACGTGGATTTAATTGTTTTATTCTGACTGACGTCCTCCAGTTCTATAAATTTTAAGACAGGAGGCAGCAGAAAGCTTTTGCTGCAAGGATGTAAGTCTTTTGCTCTGTATGGCAACAACTCTAGCTCTGCTTAGCAAGGAGACAGCCATATTTTAGATTTATTCGAATACCCACTTCATATGATGTAGTGTGAAGGGATGTGGAGGTGGGATTTGGTTGGGAAAAGGTAAAGGAAATAATTCTTTCCTCTACACTGGAGGTTTCCTGTGGGCTGCAAGGACAGCACCACGGGTGTTGCTCAGAGCAATGTCTCTCCAGAGGGAGAAAGACCCAGTACATGTCAGTGTGTGATGGTGATGGGCTGTTGTACCTGGCTTAAGGGAAAGCAGAAATAGTTGATGTGAATTTCAGCCCTGTGAAATGACCGCTCTTTCACTGGGATTGGCCCCTGAAGTCTCTGACAGTGGCAGAGAAATGAAAAGGACTGATAAATGTTTGGAGGGATACAAATTGGATATGAGATGCTGGAAAATGAAACTGGTAGAGAACATCAGAGCATCTGGTGGCCGTACTGCTTTTTACTGTAACTTCCTGATATTATTCATAATTAATATTATTATTATTTTTTTAACTGGACTCTGATCCTACGTCTTTCCTGAGACCGAGTTAGATTCATTTTTGAAGAGGAGCAGGATAAAACCTGTGTGACACAGTGGAGCTCAGTTTCTTTTTCACTGTGATTTCATTTTCTTTTTTTCACGGAAGAGTTTCAAGCCAGGACACGTTTCAGTGGCCTAATCTTAAATGCGCCTGGGAACAATCCCTCTGTTTGCTTTGCAGGGAGGAGCTCCCTCACTTCAGAAGCAGTCAAGAATTAACACAACTGTTTTGCTGTCAAGTTTTAGCACCAAGCGTGGCTCACCCTCAGTTGTGGTACCAGCAGCAGGGAAGAGGCACTGTATGGCAAACAAAACCATCGGATTTTGTTTTGTATAATATAGCATGACTTCAAAACAAAATTATCATCTGTCCACTTGGTGAAGTGTCATGATCATTGAGTAAATGTCAGTGACCTTTAAACAACCAAATAGCAATACTTAGATTTCAAAGGTGCCTCTAACCGCATTGGGAACTGCTTTTTCCACCTCCATTATTCTGTGACATCGCTCTACTTAGCAGAAAATACTCCGAATAAATTTCCACTTATGGCACAGCTAGTTAAATTAGAACGGGCAGTTGCTAAATCGCTGTCAGAATTACAGCAGGCACCTGGTCATGACCACTAAAACTAATGTTGCTAACACGTTTCCACAATAACTTCATGCTCAGAACTTTCCAACCAATTATCTTTTGGGAAGAAATTTTCCACATTTGGCCTCAGCTCGAGAGGGATATATTTTTTTCTTTTTCTTCTAGGCTTGAGAAAAACGATGCCAGCTGTTTCTGAACACGGCACGAATTATAGAATTACGCTTCTGAAGTAGGAAGAACTTCTCAGACTGCACCAAGCTGAAACGTAAAACTCGCTCTATACCCCTCTGAAGAGCGAAAGCTTTGCCTGGCATTATTTCTGACATTGATTTACATAGATGAATAAAGATAAGACAATAAACGTGTTTTGAAATAGCTAGGATTGATTTATCTGTATGTGAGCCCATGAGCCTCCAGCAAGAGAAGCCTGCAGCTTGCAGGCGTTGTGCAGAGGGCTGCCAGGTGGGTCAGGGGAGCTTACTCCTGCCGTCTGCAAAGTGCACGAATTGTTTGAGAGCAGGGAACAACTGTACCTGCTGCAGGGGAAAAGCTGACAGCGTTAGTCCCTTTCCCAACAGATCTTTCTTTCTTTCTTTCTTTCTTTCTTTCTTTCTTTCTTTCTTTCTTTCTTTCTTTCTTTCTTTCTTTCTTTCTTTCTTTCTTTCTTTCTTTCTTTCTT